>NC_068361.1:4142139-4307139 GCF_020536995.1 Dreissena polymorpha | reverse complement strand
AACAATAAGTTAATTGGTATTCAGTGTCACGAAACAGCTCCTAAAAGTGCGCATATATTTTCCCGTTCTTTTCAAATTGCATCGTGTTTTGGATTTTAATGCATCAGATAATTTTGATATTTTAATAAGCCCTTTTTCACAGAATGAACTATTAGCATACATTTTTAACAATTTGCATTTGTCAACATTTGATTATTCAGCATAACATTATTGCATAAATATAGCTTCGTTTAAACATATTTATTCTAGCTCGATTGCATTGAAAGTACTACTTCTTATTTGTAGGTTGCCGTAGCGGCATGGATATGGTGTCCGTCTGTCGATCGGGCTGTCACGAGTTCGATCCCCACTGTGAGAGCGTTCTTTAGATCACCCCAATTGACACCATGTACTGGTCCTAATCCCAGCAAACAGACTCGATATCGTTTCAAATACATATAATTCCATGTCTGCACTGAGCTTAGGCCGTATTATAATTTTAAAATGTATACATAATCTTCATATTTGATATGCAAATTCATTGTAATTTTATAAACGACTCATTGTTTGGTAAATAAAAAATAATTAATAGTTCATTGCAAAACTCATCTATTATTTTTACTATGAAGGTATAAGATATTTTAACCCTGGAGACAACCCTAATATTGAAACTCTGTAAAGGCATATGTTGATGCTTTATAGGCAAGGGATCTAATACACTTAATTAAATGATAATCGATATACTTAAAAGCGAAACGTATCAAATTACTGTCTCGATAAAAACAAACTGCGACAATTCGTTACAAATGTTAACCGACGCTCAATAGTTATATACAAGGACATTAATATCATCAAATATCACATATATTTCTTGTAAGTCAATTTTTATGATGATACATTTTTCTTATAAATAAAACAATCTTGACAACTCAGTACATATACATTACAAACCTGATATGTGTTTATCCATCACTGTTGCTCGATTCAAACACATTCATTTTTTTTTCAAAAGAACAGCAATGCAATATTTAAATAATATATTATAAATATCACATACATTTATAAATTTTGCAATACACCTAATCGTTCTAACTATTTTGAAATAAGGCCAGTATTGTCGTCCTCATTATCAGAATCATCTTGTGCGATCGTCTCCCCTTCGTTAAGCAAACCATGAAATCGGTAAAAATGCTTCGTTTCTCTTCCTAATGTTACGTTTAAGCTCTGCTTTAATAGAAATCACCAATTATATACCTACCAGGTAATCGCTGCGTCCTACTTCCGTGTAGAACTGATTCGACCAATAACCGTACCAGGAAGTTACATCGCGGTACATAACCACATAGCGTTGAGCAAGTCGATACAACGGATTTATCGATGTTCCCTGCGTACGCGCGAACCAGAAAAAAACGACATACATTAGGAACCGTATATAAAGAAAGAGTCTATTTATGACAAAGATGAATGTGTCTTTGCTTTAAACAGTATTTTATGAATGGGATAATGCGCTAAAATGCTCTAAAAGGTCTTAACACATTGACATAATGTACATGACCAGACATGACCAGCAAAGAATAAGAAATCGTCTATTACCTGTAGTGTTTTTTTAGGTTCGTATTTCATCAAAAAGACTTAAGAAGAGCATAAGCATTATAATCGGCATGCACCGAGTCTCTAAAAGGCATTTACATAGTGTTTAATTCACAATTTAAGATTAAACGTTAAGGCCTTTTAATAGCCCATTACTAATGAATGTAAAAAGACAACATTTGCATTTAATACCTGCTTTGACGAAGAAGTTGATGACGTTGTTAAAAGTGTGTCATTCCCAACAAGATTAGTCCCTGTGGGAAGTGCTATTTTGGTCCAGGCAGATTGTTTTCAAATTATTCAGTCGGGGGTTGCCAATGTTCAATTTTAGTAAAATTATACAGTTGTCATATTGCGTCCAAAAGAAAAGTTTCTTTGTAATGTATTACCTTTTTGTATTTTTACTGTAAATAATGTTTAAGGAAGAGTAAATGTGTTTCGCAATAGGTATGCGATTAAAGACGTTGTTATAATCTAGGTTACCAAATTTCATGCATATGACACATCATTGAAAAATGTTAAATCTTGCTTGAACGATATAAATAATTATATTTACACATCATCGCCGTCGTCGTCGTCGTCGTCATAATCATCTGCAGCAGCATCAGTCGCATCTATTTGATAAATATATCATGAATAAGTCAACATTAAGGGAATTTTCACTGCGATTGAATTGCCTTTGCATGTCAATCATGTCAGATGCGCAACGAAATATGTTTAGAGAAAAATATATGTCGGACTGCCTAGATTAAATTGATGAACCGCGTGTTCGTGACCAAGCATTAAGGGCACAAACATTCGTTCTACTCGTTCAATTCAAGATCATGCACTAGAAAAACAATTCTTAATGACATTCCCTTTTATTATGGTTTAATTGGAGTTGCAATGCTATGAGGTTTTATTTTATTTACACTTATATATATATCATGAATATTGCTGGGCCAAGTGTGAGGTTTAGCGCTCTAAAACCGATTTAAACCCACAATGCTTTGGATTGACCGTTCCAAGGCGGTGACCCCAGCTTTATTCTTATATGTGTTTATGTTGTTTTGTATTATGCTGTTTTGTACTGTGTTGGCAATTGGTCACTTGCCTTAAATAAAGGACCAACTAATTGTATATAATGAGAATGCAATACTGCTCCAGCAGCTGGAGTTTCACTTCTTTATATTTATCTTAAATCCTTAAAATTCACCAGTTTGAAAAGAATTTGATCGATCTGATTGTCTTTTTTTCTGTTATCCTTGTTTATTTCTTAATGTTCATTTTTTTCTTGATTTTGTAACATAATCCATCCCGCAATAAGAAGGATCCCGCATCCTTTAATCAGATCGATGATAAAATAATGTTGTCATATGTATAAATCATACAAAGCACGAAATAGTTCTCATGAGCTGCCCGATACAATGTTGCGTGCTGTCCTGCCCGATACAATGTCGCGTGCTGTCCTGCCCGATACAATTTCGCGTGCTGTCCTGCCCGATACAATGTCGCGTGCTGTCCTGCCCGATACAATTTCGCGTGCTGTCGTAAATGGTTTCGCATATCGTCGCGGGAAATTCACATGAAAGTTATTGTCACAAAAAGAGCATTTTGTATCTTGTTAAATCTATAACACCTTACATCATCCAGCGTATAAATTTTGGCAATGCTATAAGTAACACTTCATTTCTATTTGTTAACTTTATTTGTCGAAATATTTTACGAAATATTTGTTGATGTTGACTGTCAATGTGGCTTTAACTGACATTAAAATCACGAAAGTAAACGACCGTATTTTATAGATAACAGAGATACTGTTGGCATAGCAACAGTTTACACCGTTTACACAGTTGCAATACCGTCTTTAAATAGAAAATACTTATACATATCCGTCATTCAAATGTTCACCTGATTGTGCTAGTATCACGGCGATTTTAAGGTCCGAAACATAACTTTTTTTTAAACCTTGTTTTTCTTGCACGGTTGATCAGCCTTGAGAAGTCGATTGGACGCTGAATAAAAACAAATTTGTGCTAAAGCTGTCTCCTCTTTGGCATTTTGTATTTAGTAAATATAGTACTAGTTTTACTGTATACTAAATGTAGTTTAGTATTTTGCTAAATTGAACACACAAAGGGACTCTATTCATATACATTACCAATTTTGTGAGCATTCAAAAATACTTCTTACATCAGCTAGAATGTGTGTACAAACAATTTCATCAAGAAGTTATCCTTAATAATATATTTTAATTAAAAATATTGATTATTACATAACACAAAGCAACTATTTTACACTTATACGCATCATCAAACATGTTTTACTGTCTCAATTATGCATTGTTAATCTGCTTCAAATACAAAACATGATATTTCATTTGAAATGGTGAAACAAATAATACAATACAGAAATTTATTTACAAGTCAACAAAAGAGGCAGGTCCGTACGCTATATTGTATTTTATTATTTGATTAAAAAGCGTTGTAACATTCATGTGCTAGTCAATTTGCATTTTATATTTTAGTTACGTCTTCGTTGAATTTCCAATTTGTCGACGGTATATTATAGCTTCCAAATATATAACGAGAATCCATAAGGATATGGGATGGTGATTTTATTTTGCTTCTCACATGTATCATGACGCGGAAGAATGCCCTGCAGACGTCAATGCACCACTATTGATTCAATAAAAGGTTCACAGAAAAGTCTGCTTTCCGGAAGTTTTGTAAGAGACTTCAATGAATGTCTTTTCCAAAGGACTTTTATACCATTCAATGAATGGTATAAAAGTACTTTGGTAAAATGCTTCATGTACGGCGTAGAATAAATTAAGTGGTATTCAGAGCCACTTAACAGTTCTGAAGGATTTGCATACTGTAAACGCGTTCTTTTAAATTGCATCGTGTTTTAGACTTAAATGCATCAGAAATTTGGGATATTTATATAAGCCATTTTCACAGCATTAACCATAAGTATACATTATTGTACAATATTTTGCATTTATTAATAGTCAATTTTGCATAAAAATCTTGCATCCATAAAATTTACTGTCAGGACTGAGCTTTCCACCGTATCATTATTTAAATACTTATACGTGATCCTCAAATTTATTATCCGCTTCAAATGTAAAAAAATAGTGTTACGATTAGCATTGGTGTACAAATAAAATAATAATATTAAGTCATAAACATAAGCCAAAAAGACGTGTTTTACGATATATATTGTCTAATCATTTAGTTGGATGTTGTTTGACATGTATGCACCCAATAACAAACCTAATTATTGGCGTTTGTTATTCCAAATCAGTCCTCGTAAAGTGATAAAAATGTTCATGAGAAATCTTCGAAAGTAATTTTATCACGAGAATCCGAATATCGAGTTGACGGTGTTGCACTCTAGACATAAATAGACGCGGAAGTACGCTTTGCAGACGACAATACAACATTATTTATTCAATACAAAGTTCACAGAAAAGTCTGCTTTCCGTTAGTTTTGTCAGAAACATTATTAATCGCTATAGAAGTATTTTGGTAAAACGCTTCCTGTTTGGCGTAAACATCTGTAAATTTGTATTTACTGTTGAGGGGCAGTTCCGTTCGCATACATTTAAACTCTTATTTCTTAAATTGTTTTTCATTGTAATGCACCACAATATTTGAATATTTCAATAAGTTTTTTTTATAAACATAGCATTTTAATATAAATTGTCCAATTGTATTAAGTTTTATTTAGATTGAGCCATAATCCAGCACGAGATAGCAGTATATCATGGAACAAAACTGATCTCCTCCCACTATCAAGCTTTCAATGGGACCATATAACAGATTAATGCCTTTCCCAACATGGAACTCAAAACAAAATATTTGAAAATCAAAATATTTCAAGTGTTATTGTTACGAGATTTATAGTCACCCCGTTCCAGAGCTTTGTTAATGATCTAATCTTGTGAATTGTTATTGTTGGCGTATAGACGGGATTTTCCGCGCATGCGCACTGACTGGTTGACAAAAACACTGGTTACAGTAATGTAAAACATGTATAAAGGACTTTTGTTTAGCCCCAGGGTTGGTTATGGGGCCATGCATTGTTGAGATTGACCGTATTGTCATAAGAGAGGTTCGGCATCAATTTGAAGACAATCGGTGTAGAAATGAAGAAATTATAGTAAAATAACCTAAAATATGAGTAAAAATCTCTGACCCGGCCCCACCCCAACCCCCATAACTTTTGACCCAGGAGTCAGATCAAAATTCCAAAAAGTGCATTCCAAATAGTGCTGGGTCGCACATATGCTCATAGCTACCATGTGTGTAAGTTTCAAGGTTCTAGTGCTAATAGTGTAGGGGGAGATAGTGGCCAGGACGGACAGACAGACAGACAGACGTACGGCGGAGATAACCACAATATCCCCACGCTTTTCAAAAAGCGTGGTGATAATTAGCTCGGGGTCTTGACCGCTAATCAGGCTTTGATTTTAATTATGCCGAAATGGCTCGGAATGTTGACCATGAGATGTTCAGTGTTAATTTAAAGTCAATTGGTGAATAAATAAAGAAGTTATGTTTAAACAAAATTTTGGGTGGGCGTGGTCTATGTGGGCGGGGCGCCCCAGGGTTGGCAATGGGGCCATGCATAGTTAAGATTTACCGTATTGTCATAAGAGATTTTCAGTATCATTTTGAAGTAAATCGGTGTAGAAATGAAGAAGTTAATGTAAAAAATGGCGGAAGAGGCCGACGCGTATTCCCATCCCGCATGTTTGACCCAGGGGGTGCCCCAGGGGTGGTAATCGGGCTATTCATAGTTGAGATTGACTGTATTGTCATAAGAGATGTTCGTTATCAATTGGAAGTAAATCGATGTAAAAGTGAAGAAGTTAATGTAAAATAACATAAGAAAATGTGTGAAAATCTCCGATCCGGCCCCACCCCAATCCCCATAACTTTTGACCCAGGGGTCAGATCAAAATTCCAAATAGTGCAGGGTCGCACATATGCTCATAGCTACCATGTGTGTAAGTTTCAAGGTTCTAGTGCTTAAGGTGTATGAGGATATAGTGGCCAGGACGGACAGACGGACGGAGGGCGGAGATAACCATAATATCCGCACGCTTTTAAAAAAGCGTGGGGATAATAATGAATATACATTGTGCAAGTAAGGTTGTACGTACCGTTGAAAGCAAATACCACCATGTGCCGTCCGTTGAGATATTTACTATATGTTGTGTTTTTAATAGACCCGTTCACACATTTTGGCATATATTGAAGTTTGTCATTTAATATTGATAAATATAGATATTAGATCTAACAAGAAATATCTTTAAAAAAGATATACGGCGTTGATTGTGGTCGATGTTTATGAACGATCAAAAGTTATCTCTATGAGATAAAAAGTAGCGGATGCCTTTTTTCTGCGCAGTTCTTAGCTACATCATAAGCAAATCAATTACGGGGTGTTGCGCCAGATTTCGTGGCTTATTATGCTTTATGTGATATTATTACTCAGATATCTATATTTACAGAATAGAAAAACACAAGAAACATGAAAATAAACGAGTGCATATAGGTCAGCCGGCAATACTCGAATCTTATTTAATTGCATAATTATAGTACATGTATAGTGAATTATTGTGCTCATGCTTAATAAACTGGTCTAAATGGATAAATATTTCTAATTAATTTTATCAAAATTGGTCCTTATCATGCCAATGTTGAAACCATATTAAAAATCGATGATTGACATACCACAATAATATCGCCGAATATCTTTATTTAGTATCTTTCTGATCAAAACAGACTTCAAGTGCACAAAGTTTACGAGACGGCGTTTATATAAAGATTTCTGCAACTGACCGCAAACTGACAAACTGACCTTGATACCTTGCGGATTGGAATGCAATGCATTACAGTCACTACGTTATTGTCAGTAAACCGGTGTAACACAATGATCGCAACCCCTTCTGCGAACTCCGACGATGAACTGTATATAAACTATGACTTTCACAAATAGCCGCTTATTGACCCGAAACCTCGCGGGTTGAAATGCAATGCAAGTAAGTACTAAATATGACAACATAGCCTTTAGTATAAACGCTTTTGCGCTGGTAATTCTCTGAAAATAAAAGGTGAACGCACAAACTGTATTTATGTCGAAAATTGATTGTAAAACTGTTCTATCTATTGAGCCTTTTCATTAGAGATAAAATTGTTTCATGCAGTAAAACAGTGTTACAAAGACGCGGAAATGTTTCCAATGTTCTGGTGTTATATTCAAATCAGCCAATGGAATAAATGAAGTGTATTCATTCGTACCTAGCCGCGGGAAATTTTATTTGTGTATTATTGGACCCTTACAAAGGTCAAGTCAGGGTGAAAAGCTGGCTTAATACAGCTTACGCCGAAAAACTCCAGTACAACAATAAGAATAAATTAAACTAGAAATGGCGCGGCAGAGGCCGACGCGTATCCCCACGCCGAATGTTTGACCTAGGTGTGCCCCAGGGTTGGTAATGGGGCCATGCATAGCTGAGATTGACCGTATTGTCATAAGAGAAGTTCATCATCAATTAGAAGTGAATCGGTGTAGAAAAGAAGAAATCATAGTAAAAGGCAATTTTGGGTGGGTGTGGTCTATGTGGGCGGGGCCCCAGGGTTGGTAATGGGGCCATGCATAGTTGAGATTGACCGTATTGTCATAAGAGAGGTTCAGTATCAATTTGAAGTGAATCGGTGTAGAAATGAAGAAATTATAGTAAAAGGCAATTTTGGGCGGGTTTGGTCTATGTGGGCGGGGCCCCAGGGTTGGGATTGGGGCCATGCATAGTTGAGATTGACTGTATTGTCATAAGAGAAGTTCAATATCAATTTGAAGTGAATCGGTGTAGAAATGAAGAAATTATAGTAAAGGCAATTTTGGGTGGGTGTGGTCTATGTGGGCGGGGCCCCAGGGTTGGTTATGGGGCCATGCATAGTTGAGATTGACCCTAATGTCATAAGAGAAGTTCAGTATCAATTTGAAGTGAACCCGTGTAGAAATGAAAAAATTATAGTAAATGGAATTTTTTTTGGTGGGTGTGGCCTATGTGGGCGGGCGCCCCAGGGTTGGGATTGGGGCCATGCATAGTTGAGATTGACCCTAATGTCATAACAAAAGTTCAGTATCAATTTGCAGTGAATCCGTGTAGAAATGAAAAAATTATAGTAAATGGAAATTTTTGGTGGGTGTGGCCTATGTGGGCGGGGCGCCCCAGGGTTGGGAATGGGGCCATGCATGGTTGAGATTGACCGTATTGTCATAAGAGAGGTCCAGTATCAATTTGAAGTGAATTGGTGTAGAAATAAAGAAGTAAATGTAAAATAACCTTAAAAAATGAGTGATAATTTCTGACGCGGCCCCACCCCAACCGCTATAACTTTTGACCCAGGGGTCAGATCAAAATTCCAAATAGTGCAGGGTCGCACATATGCTCATAGCTACCATGTGTGTAAGTTTCAAGGTTCTAGTGCTTTTAGTGTAGGAGGAGATAGTGGCCAGGACGGACGGACAGACAGACGGACGGACGGCGGAGATAACCACAATATCCCCACCTTTTTTTCAAAAAGCGTGGGGATAAGAAAGAAAAAAAGTAACCGTCAACTTGGCTCGAACCACTGCCCCTTGGGTAAATGTCTAACGCAAAGACCAGTCGGCCACTCATTCAGGGCTCGACATTAACGGTAGTCCGACTGTCCGGGACAACCAAATTGTTAGTCCGGACAAGTAAATAAAGAATTTGCTAGTCCGACAGGACAAGTGGTTATTTTAATTTAATTACTTAGACAAAATGCCCTTTAATCCATTATTTCTGTGGAATTACCACAAAACTTTATCGATTATATTTTGTTCACGTTTAAACGACAAAGCGCGAGATATTCCGATAGTTCCATGTGACACTACACCG
Source organism: Dreissena polymorpha (assembly GCF_020536995.1). Lineage (NCBI taxonomy): Eukaryota > Metazoa > Mollusca > Bivalvia > Myida > Dreissenidae > Dreissena > Dreissena polymorpha. The sequence continues at coordinate 4,297,649 of NC_068361.1, read as the reverse complement.
ATTTTTTTATTTAGATATAAATTAAATTTTGATTGTAACCATAATTTAATACAGGCCTGATTTCGTGGTTTCATTAACAGATAGTCTAATATGCATTTTATTACATTTATGTTTAATGCGAACCTGTTACATTTCACTATCAAAAAATGAAATGTTGGTATTACGGTGCTGTTCACGAACATTCGAATTGAATACATTTAGCATATTATGCATTTGCTTATTTATAACAAGATGGCCCTTATATGGTAATTGCAATTTTCACATTTCTCCCCGTATCAATATATGTTGTATTAGAAATGTTGTTGTTGTAATACAAGCCGTACATTTTACACTTGAAGTCGCTTTAAGCTGGCTAAGCCGCGTTGAAATCACCTTTTTGTTGTTTTTACTTTAGTTAAAACAATATTTAAGTTAACAATTTATGATGATTTCCCTTGTTTATGGTCCACATAAAATAAATATATAATTGGAAATCATTTAAGTAATTAAATAGTTTTCTTTTCTTGTGTACAGTACCTAACAATGCCGTAATGTTCCTTCATTCTGAGATCCACGCAACATACTGTTATTTATTAATCATCTACAATTACGCTGAGATTAATAAGCACGTGTGGCAATTATTATGTTGCCCAAACTGCTTAATAATATTGTGCATCAAACGGTATAACACGTTTTATAGAACACACACCTGGTGTGGTTAAACTATTTATTGTGTTTGTTTTCTCATTACTCGTTCATATTTTCAAGAAATAAAGATAAAATAATAACCTTTTATTAAGTATGTATAGCACCTACAATTTTGAATAATGATCGATCAGTAATGATCATGCATTTGATATAAAATCTGTGTAAACTCTTAAAAATTACGTCCATTCCATATGTTCAACACGCTTTGTTTGTCGGACAAAATGGCGGCCAGATAAGCGTTGCTGAGGGGTGTGTGAAAAATCGATATCTGATTGGCTGATCGACAAAATGTGAGCGGAGTTGGCGACTGGTCAATTAACGTAGTGGCGTCATCTCTATGTATATAATTATTTTACGACATCATTGCCATTTGTAGTTTGTTTTCGTTAAAACAATGTCGTCTGCTTAAAAATGTCTAATCTGCTTTCCTTTGGTTTTTCGTCTTCAAAATCACAAGTTTTGTCAGGTATTATGGCTTTGTATAATTTAAAAAAATCAATAATCTCGAGTTTTCCTGTTATTCTAGTCAGTTCTTTTTGTATTGAAATTGCCTACAATTATGTTAGCATGTATTTTGAACGATTTAAGTCTTTATGATTTGAGCATTTTGTATAATTTCATTATTTTGCAAAGTACTGAGCAGAATAAGATATAATGGTCAGGACAAGTTGCTTTTTAGTCAGGACAAGTGAAATTTTGGTATACTTGTCCGATCGGACAAGTGGCTTCAAAAGTTAATGTCGAGCCATCCGTGCTCATGCAATGAGTGATGTATCTTATATTTTATATAAGCAATCATCGCAGTGTCACAACATATAACGACAACTACAGAACTCTATAAATTATTCAATCGTTTCGCATTGCAACGCTTTATAATTTTCAGGTTTTTTAATCGTCAAAAGATGCATATTATGGATATTGTAGAGCATGGTCAATTTTGGAAAAGGTTCAGTATTTCTGTTACCTCACAAATATCATGACTACAGCGAAAATTTACGATTCTGAAACAATTTGTTTTTCATGTTGTTTACCAAAACGTGAAAATGTCCCTTTAATGTGTGATATCATGTGAACTAGGTACACATATATATAATCAAAGACCAACAGAATACATGTTATCTATAGATCTTTGATATAATCTAATATATATGACTTAAGTATGATTCGTTAACAGTATTATTTTCAAAACACTAATGTGCCGCTTTTTTCATTTCTACTATGTCTTTAGTGTTTTTCTGACATTATTGTTATAAAGTCGGCTTCAAATTATCCGACATCAATGTGTGTAACTTGAGGCATCTCTTTATTTGACTATTATCATTTTTTAAATTAACTTTATTGCCTTCGTTCAAAATAGCATCGTTGACAAAATGTTTACTAAATGTTAAAATCAAAAGTCTGGAGATGTTCGTTCAAGAGTTTTTTTTACATTATACCGTATCAAAGTAATCTGCAATATGGAAAGCTTAAGACATTTTACCGTATCAAAGTATTGGTACTAAATCTGCAATATGGAAAGCTTAAGGCATTTTACCGTATCAAAGAATTGGTACTTAATCTGCAATATGGAAAGCTTAAGGCATTTTACCGTATCGAAGAATTGGTACTTAATCTGCAATATGGAAAGCTTAAAACATTTTACCGTATCAAAGTATTGGTACTTAATCTGCAATATGGAAAGCTTAAGATATTTTACCGATTCAAAGTATTGGTATTAAATCTGCAAGATGGAAAGCTTAAGGCATTTTACCGTATCAAAGAATTGGTACTTAATCTGCAATATGGAAAGCTTAAGACATTTAACCGTATCAAAGTGTTGGTACTAAATCTGCAATATGGAAAGCTTAAGGCATTTTACCGTATCAAAGAATTGGTACTTAATCTGCAATATGGAAAGCTTAAGACATTTTACGTATCGAAGAATTGGTACTTAATCTGAAATATGGAAAGCTTAAGGCATTTGACCGTATCGAAGAATTGGTACTTAATCTGCAATATGGAAAGCTTAAGACATTTTACCGTATCGAAGAATTGGCACTAAATCTGCAATATGGAAAGCTTAAGACATTTTACCGTATCGAAGAATTGGTACTTAATCTGCAATATGGAAAGCTTAAGACATTTTACCGTATCGAAGAATTGGTACTTAATCTGCATTATGGAAAGCTTAAGGCATTTTACGGTATCAAAGTATTGGTACTAAATCTGCAATATGGAAAGCTTAAGACATTTTACCGTATCGAAGAATTGGTACTTAATCTGCAATATGGAAAGCTTAAGGCATTTTACCGTATCGAAGAATTGGTACTTAATCTGCAATATGGAAAGCTTAAGGCATTTTACGGTATCAAAGTATTGGTACTTAATCTGCAATATGGAAAGCTTAAGGCATTTTACCGTATCGAAGATTTGGTACTTAATCTGCAATATGGAAAGCTTAAGGCATTTTACCGTATCGAAGAATTGGTACTTAATCTGCAATATGGAAAGCTAAAGACATTTTACCGTATCGAAGAATTGGTACTTAATCTGCAATATGGAAAGCTTAAGGCATTTTACCGTATCGAAGAATTGGTACTTAATCTGCAATATGGAAAGCTTAAGACATTTAACCGTATCGAAGAATTGGTACTAAATCTGCAATATGGAAATCTTAAGACATTTTACAGTATCGAAGAATTGGTACTAAATCTGCAATATGGAAAGCTTAAGACATTTTACCGTATCGAAGAATTGGTACTTAATCTGCAATATGGAAAGCTTAAGGCATTTTACGGTATCAAAGTATTGGTACTTAATCTGCAATATGGAAAGCTTAAGACATTTTACCGTATCAAAGTATTGGTATTAAATCTGCAAAATGGAAAGCTTAAGACATTTTACCGTATCAAAGTATTGGTACTAAATCTGCAATATGAAAAGCTTAAGAAACAATGCCCAATTCATTTTATTGTCAGGAGTTTAATGTTTTTATAAAAATAAACAATATATAAACATTTACAAATAAGCACATACAAAATTAACTGTATGCACCGGCACTTAAAAGTTTATCGTTTTACAAAACTATGACGTCCCTCCCAACAAAACAACAACAACTAAACTAGCACTGATTAATCGGTATGATCCATGTGCATGATAGTTTGGTCATGATGAGCAACGCCAGTGTTTGACAGGTCATTATTAGATACGTCAATGCTAACCTGGTCAGAAAGATCAGTGATGTCAATGTTTTCTAACGTGTCATAGTCTGCTTCAGTCTGTTTTACTCTCACAGATGGATTCCTCACCATCGTGTACGCTTTCAACCAACGACGTCTCGGCCTTCCTAACGCAGTCCAAGAACTGGAACTGGAATAAGTGACGTCAGTTGAAACGTCCTCAATTTTTCCGTATGTGTTAAGGCGAGCCTGGTTCTGGTCTTGCGGCACACCGTCAATCAGAATGTTTCAAAATACCAACAAGACCGGGTGTCGATGGCATTCTTCGAAATGGAGGAAACTCACGTAGTTCATGTAACCTAACGAACAGAAATAAAAGGAATTTATGAAATATTACAGTCAAACAGTATTGAGTGAAAATTTTATTATCGTGTCAGCTTCTCGCTTTTGATAATAAACACCCTAAATATTCGTTAACAACGTAACAACTATTAAGCTACATCACAAACATTGGTACACAACGTCAAAACTATCCTTAAGCTACGTCATCACTATTCGTAAATTACAGCACAACGATTCGTAAGCAACAGTACGAAGGCTACAACACATCTTAACAAAGACTACATAACAACTAAACGAATACTACAGTATAACTAAACGTAGGCTACAACGCAACTTAACGTAAGCTACAACATAACTAACCTCTGCCAAACTAATTAATCGTAATACTTTACGTTTGTGATACAATGAATCATAACGTTTCCGTTAATTAATTGCAATTAAAATCAAACGGATAATTGAGCAAACATCAAATTTGTAATAATTAAATAATCTTAATTTCCCATATATCATAAACAAGTACTAAATTAAAATTGCAATTAATAATAAAATTTGTATTAAAAATCTTAATTTTCCATATATGTTAAACAAATACTATTAGGAGAGAAAGAATCATTTACAAAAGCCTAATATTACATAATAATTAAATAAGGGCGAAACAACCCACTTGTAAGGGCGAAACGACCCTGGGCGAAACGACCCGGGGTGACAGAGGGCGAACGGGATTAAGGGCGAAACGACCCGAGACCCTAACCGATGGCTACAGTAAAAAAACGAAGGCTTCATTTCTACTCAAAGAAGGCTACAATACAACTAAACGTAGCGTATAGAACAACTAAACGAAGGCTACAATACAACTAACAGAAGGCTACAGAACAACTAAACGAAGGCTCCAGTAAAACTAAGCGAGGGCTACAGCACAGCTAACCAAATGCTACAGCACAGTTGAAGGTAGAATACATCACATCTAAACGTAAGATACAGCAAAATTAAACGTAGGCTACAGCACAATTAAACGTAGGCTACAGCACAAATGAGCGTAAGCTATAGTACACGTAAACGAAGACTACAGTACAACTAAACGAAGGCAACAGTACAAATAAACGAAGGTTACAGTACAACTAAGCGAAGACTAAATTACAAATGAACGAATGCTATAGCAAAACTCAACGAAGTCTTCTGCACAATTAAACATAAGCTACAGTACAACTATACGAAGGCTACAGTACACCTAAACGAAGGCTACAGTACAACTAAACGAAGGCTACCGCACAGTTATTCGTAATCTAAACAACAACTCTACGTTGGCTAAAACACAATCATTCTTATGATAAAAATAGAACATTTTGATGCGGAAGTGATATACAATGTTAAGAATAAAACACAATATTCACTTGAACATTTTTAATTTTTAGGATAATTCTACATGATTCACATGGAAGACGGATGAGCTTTACATTATTCATAGATTTCACCTAATGAACAGGTAGTTTTAAAGAGCAACATGTCATCTTATAGATTATTCCTACAAATATATTTAAATATAATTAGAAATACCCCAAAGAAGAGTCTAACATTTGCCCCAAGTAATGGTTATTGTAATAACAGAATAATAACATCAATATAAGTATTATCAACATTTGGATATTTAACATTTCGTTAAAACTATGCATAAGCTACATAACAACAATACGTAATATACAGAGCAAATATTCGTTAGTAACAAAATAAATATCCCCAAGCTACAGCGACCTTTATCCCATGTTTCGAAGCCATTTACGAGACCACACTTGTCCAGCCTGGAGATGTATAGTTTTATAGTTTATTAGATAATACAGTAGGCAATATGCCCATGAGTATACATGAAATATCTAATACAATAAGCAAAAACACAGAGTCACATGTCATTCAAATCATAGACATCAAAAATACATCGGTACAATGTAAAGCAAAGTATTGGATATTGTATAAGACAATATACAGCAAGAGGCTGTGCATAAATATATACAAAAGTCCTACCCTAATCATAATACGTATTATAAGTATTTCTTATTTCCCATGCTTTAAAAATAAACATAGCTAAATTTTTAACTATATCGCTATTTTGAGAGGTCAATAAATCTATAAACTTTTACATATTTGGTCTTACGTAATAACATGGTTTTAAATAAGCTTTTCTTACATCAGTATATAATGTACACTCCATAACGAAGTGGTATTCGTCTTCTAAGACATTGCATAAAGTACATTTTCTTTCTTCATAAGGAATAGCTATTGGTTTTTGCCATCTACCCGTTTCAACTTTAAGCTTATGTGCAGAGACTCTTAATCTAGAGAGAGCCATTCTGTACTTTGGGATATTTACATCACTTAAATAGGATTTAAATTTAAAATCGGATATTAATATGTATGTTTTTGCTCTAGTTGATTCACTCAATTCGGTTGTCCAATTTTGTATAAACATATCTGTAACTCTTACTCTAAAAATTTTCAAAAATATTTCTACATCCCCTACCCCTTGGTTCAGCCACACATCGTTAAAACCACAATTATCTAATAGACTTTTTACCATGTAGGCCCAAGATCTGTTATTAGGGTATGTTTCTAATTCTCGGAACATAATATACTCTAAACAAGTTTTACATATTTAATATCATGTGTGTTTACTATCTTTAACCAATATCTAATTACATTAATGCTATGTCTGACAGATAAAGACGTTCTTCCTAGTTCTCCATATATAAAGTTATTCTGTGTTTGCCTTCGTACTCCTAATAATAATTTGCAATAATTTAAATGTATTCGTTCTATCTTTATATTGCTCTGTAAACCCCATATTTCGGACCCATAACTTAAAACCGGATAAATTAATTTATCAAATATTTCTAATCTGTGTTGTATTGAAATGTTATAAAATTTCGACATATATTGTCTTAATTTAAAAATAGCTTTCAAAGATTGTCCACACAGTCTATCAAACGTTTTAGAAAAAGAGCCCCCTGAGGAAAAGACAAAACCCAAGTATGTAAAGTTATCAACAATTTCTAATACATTGTTATTATACAAAAATCTCATATTTTGTCTAAGTCTTCCTCCTTTTTTAAAAACCATGACTTTAGTTTTTTGTGTATTAACCGTTAACTTCCATCGATCACAGTATTGTTTTAACAAGTCTAATCCTATCTGTAAGCCAGTTTCACTTTCTGAAAACAAAACAATATCGTCAGCATATAACATTATTAATAATTTTAAGGTGTCTAGATTTATTCCATCATAATTATTTGTCAGCAAATATTCCTCAATGTCATTCAAATACATTGCAAATAAAAATGGAGACAATGATTCACCCTGACGTACCCCTAACAGGCATGTACAACTATCGCTAACCTCATTGTCATATTTTACCATTGACTTAACAACAACAACAACAACAACAACATTTATTTCGGCAATTAAGCTACAAATAAGCTTCTAGCCTACAATTAGATAAAGCAAATGGTAATTCTTCAGGTAAAGATTGCTGTGATTGTTAGTTGAATACAGAGGAAGAAAGATATTAGTATTACAGGTCAAAGATCGTGAATGCAATGTTAGTGCTTGATGGTCATTTAATATTTATTTGTTAACATAAACATACTATACCGAAATCGCTTTTTGGTATATTGAGAAAACTATTTAGAATATATAAATATTACAATAGTGCATGCTTTTGGCATAATGAGAAAACTATTTTTACTATCGATATAGTAAAACCAATATTTCACATATACAATGTAGTATTAATGGTACCAATATTTCACATATACAGCATAGTATAAATGGTACATGTTATCGATGAAAAATGTTGACTAATGTACATATATATACGTTAACATAGTAAAACTAGTATTTCACATACACTCTCAACAAATAAAATGATGTATGTTATCGATGCGAAAAGTTGAATAATGTACATATATACAGACAATTAGTTAAGTCAATTAGTAATTCAATTTTCATTGACGTTTGAAGCAATGATAATTATTTTTTTTTGTCAGAAAGTTATCGATGAAAAATGTTGACTAATGTACATATATATACGTTAACATAGTAAAACTAGTATTTCACATACACTCTCAACAAATAAAATGATGTATGTTATCGATGCGAAAAGTTGAATAATGTACATATATACAGACAATTAGTTAAGTCAATTAGTAATTCAATTTTCATTGACGTTTGAAGCAATGATAATTATTTTTTTTTGTCAGAAAGTTACATGCTTACGATTTCTTCTCTTAGTCTACTTGCATCGTAAATATATTTTGCAATTTGAAGAAGTTCACATGTATTTGTAGTTGACATGAGCGATTTAAATTTGGTTAATGTTGGCCATCTACAGTAATATGATTTGAAGTATTTTCTTCTTAGATGTGAGTATAGTGGGCATGTTAACATGAAGTGATATTCGTTTTCTATTAAATTTGTACAACATATTTTGCATTTTCGTTCTGCTCTCTCTATATTATAGTAACGTCCTTGTTCAATTTCTAGATTATGCGATGATAGTCTGAATTTACTTAGTGCTATTCTATGTTTATTTTGTTTGATTATGTGCAAATACGGTTCAAATTCAAATTTGGTTTTAAAAATACAATATGTGCCAGATTGATTAATGTTACTTAACCAATTTTGTTTAAATTGATCTAATATTCTAATTTTTATGCTCTCTAAAGATATAGTAATACGTTCTTGATTAATCCATAAATTTGTTAACCCTAATTGTTCTAACATTTCTTTTATTTGTGACGCCCAATTGTTTTTGTTATAATTGATTCCGTTGTCGGCGTCGTTTTTAAATAGGAGATAAACTTGTTTTATAATACTATTTTCATTTAAATTTAAGATTTTTATCCAATATCGGAACATAATAATTTTTCTGTGTTCATGCATCGGGATCCTACCTAGTTCTCCGTATAATCCTACAAGATTGGTTGATGTTTTTACACACAATAATTTGCGTAAAAATTTTGAATGTATTAGTTCTATGTCTTTTGCCATATGATTACCCCAAACTTCAGCAGAATAATTGAGAATTGGGGATATTAATACATCAAATAATTTGAGTTTCTCTTTTAAATTAAATTCATATTGATTGAACACGGAAAATAATTTATGCATAGCTTTTGATGCGTGTTCTGAGATGTTCTTTTGAGTTCTGTTCCAGTTTCCGTTTTTAAAGAAATTGACCCCTACGTATTTAAAGGAATTGACAATTTCGAGCTTTTCGTTGTTTAAGAAGAAATCTATATTCGTATATCTGGTGCTTCTTTCAAATATCATGATTTTTGTTTTTAAGGTGTTTATCTTTAATTTCCATGTATTGCAGTATATCTCAATGTCCTTTAGCATAGATTGTAACGCGGCGGGTGAAGTCGCAAATAAAACTTGATCGTCTGCATAGAGTATTAGAAATAACTTTATTTCATTGATGGAAAATACATTGTCGATATTCGAATTGATATTGCTTAATATATCGTTCACGAACATCATAAACAGTAGCGATGAGCCGCAGTCACCTTGTTTTACTCCTTGGTGTGAGTATAGGATATCCGATAGCTCATTATTGTTTTTCACTACAGATCTGGCCGTGGAATACATCGCTTTAATAGCATTAATAATTTTCGTGCTTATATTTTGTGAAGTGAGTTTTTGCCATAAGGATGGAAGATTGATTTTATCGTAGCATTTTTCATACTCGATAAAGGCACTATATAATTTATGTCCACTATGAATGACTTTTGCTATTATAGCTTGTAATAGGAAAATGCAGTCAGTAGTGCTTTTTCCTTTTTGGTAACCAAACTGATTTTTAATTATAGTTTCGTTTTTTTCTGTCCATTTTGTAAGTCGGTTGAAAATAATTTGCGAATATATCTTGGCAAGAATGTTGTTTAATGTTATACCTCTATAGTTTTTAGCTGAATTCGGGTCACACCCTTTAAATATAGGTACAATGTAACCTAGTCCCCAGCTTTCTGGATACTCGGCGTTGTTGAACAATTTGTTATAAAGTGTGTAGAGGTACGGAGATATGATATCAAATGCGTTTTTTATAAGTTCTGCTGATATTTCATCTGGTCCACACGCTTTGTTGTTTTGTTGTTTAAACACTGCTTGATGTATTTCATTTAAGGTTATTTCGCAGTCTAAATCTGCATCGTTAATTAATGTATTTTCTGCATTTTCGTTATTAAAATTTTCATTTGTGGGTTGCGTTTCCCCTAATAGATTATTGAAATGTTCAAATAGGTCTGTTATCTGCAATTTGTTTTTCTTTTTCTTTTTATTTGTGTAGCTTTGTTTAACTGTCTTCCAAAATTTTCTAGGCTGGGATTTAGCAATATTTTCGAGTTTTTTGCCTTGGTTGATTTTATAAAGATATTTGGCTCTATTTCTAATTTTATTATACATAGTTCTCCGTTGTGAAAAATGAATTCTGTTTTCGTCTGATTTACAACGGTTGAATACATTTCGTGCATTATTGAATTCGCGTTTCGATTCATGACACTCTTTGTTAAACCACGGTGGTTTTTGCTGTGTACTGCGATTATGTGAATTCAGATTACCCCCTTTAAACGATTTACTAAAAACTCGCGTTGCTTGCTCATGCATGAAGTTCGTGAGCAGATTTACCTGATCGACCGTACCCATGCTATTTAAATCACGAAGTTTATGTAAATTTGCATTTAATGATTCTCGATAGACGTGAATTAAATCTTGGTTAAATATTAATTTCGTTTCCGTTACATTTTTTGCATTATTATCTTGAACAGTATCTAATATGCGATTTTTAAATTTTAATGACAAATACAATGCAGCATGATCTGAAAAGTTATTCCAATTTAGAACTTTAAAGTCATTGAGAATATGAGTATGTTCTATATTAATAAGTAAGTAGTCTGTGACGCTGAGACCTCGTGTTGATAAGAAAGTATATTGTCCCGTTTTATCGTTTTTAAATCGTCCGTTCGCTATAATGTGACCTGTAGATTTGCATAGTGAAATCAATTTTTGTCCGTAGTTATCTATAATGCGATCAGCGTTAAGGCGAACGTTTAGATTGTCAACATTTTTGTTATCATGCACGTGGTCTCCCGTCACATTTAAATATATATCATTGCTAATAATATCTGATAAATTTCCAGTCCTAGCATTGAAATCACCAACAATACATGTGGCCCCAAGTGGCCCATAATGTTCTATACCTTTTTCGATTTCCTCGAAAAAATCGAAGTCATGGCCTATTAACACTTTCGAGGTAACTGGTGGAATATAACATAAACAAATGAATACATCTTGGTCGGTAGTTAATATTTCACCGCTTATCTTTATCCATATTATGCCATTTTTATTGTGTTCAATAACTGATATTTTATTATTTAGTTTTTTATGAAAATAAACGCTAAGGCCGCCGCTATAACGACCTTTCTTTGTTCCGTGACTTTTGTTTCCGAAAAGATGGAAAGAGATGTATTCATTTATTTCTAGGTTAACATTCAGTTTTGAGTGTGTCCATGTTTCAGAGAGTAAAATCAAGTCATGTTCTGCAATAAAGTTTAAAAAATCTTCATCATTAATTTTTCTTACTAGTCCATTCACGTTCCAAACGAGAGTTCTTAGTTCCTCCTTTTGGTCCTAGCATGTAACTTCACGGAATTGGTCACTGCTGTTGTTGCGCACCATAAGTCGGGAGCCAGCCCACTTGACTTGCTTCCCGGCTGATTTTTCCCGATTGAATACGTCGTTCAGTTGCCGCCGCTTGTTTAGGACTGCCTTGGTTTGCTGAATGCCTATGCCAAGGCCTGCATTCCTTAGGACGTCGTATTTCGATGTTGCCGTTGTTCTGACCAGTTCTCGTTGTGAATAGTAGTGAAACTTGGCGACGATGGGTCTCGATTTTCCAAGTGTAGGTTTTCCGAGTCTGTGAGCACGATCCAGAACGATATCGTCTGTTAACTGCAGACGCTCTGATATAACTTGTATGACTTTTTGTTGGCAATTTTCCTGTTCTGATTCACTGAGGCCATAAAATAACAGGTTTTCGCGCATGCTTCTGCTTTCTAAATCGTTCGTTTTTGCCTCTAATTCGTCCGTTTTGGTTTTAATGTCTGATAAAGCGGTTTTGATGTCTGAGTACTGATTAGTGATCACTTTTATTTCAGAACTGGTTTCCTTTATTTTATTTTTGGTGTCTTCAATTTCGCTACTGGCGAATTGCACTGCGTTTTCGAAGTCGGACATTTTCACGTCTTTTGCTTTAGAATAATTTTCTAATTTTTCAACGCGCGCATTTATTTTGTCAACAAGCTTCTCGAGTTTGTCTAATTTTGAAACATATAGCTTGATGCTTTTTATATCTTGCATTATTTCCGCTGCCCATGGTGGTGGTGTCGTTGGTGGTGGTGGTGGTGGTGAAGGCAAGTAGTATTGGTTCTCAGTACGGACCTGGTTTGAGACGTTTGTGGGAATAGGTTGGCGGTGTGGTGTCATAAACTGTAGATGAGGTGCATAGTACTGACCGTTGTAACAATACTATACATTGAACGAATAATGTTTAATATTTTCCCTCTAATACCAAGCTTTATCAGTTTATACCACAGAATATCTCTTACTGCGTAATCAAATGCTTTTGTAAAATCTATAAATGCTACAAATAGTTTCTTTTTCTTATATAATAAATGCTGTATTACGTTATGCAATACAAAAATATTATCTATTGTGCCCATGTTTTGTCTAAATCCTGCCTGAGCCTCAATGTAAACATTATACTTTTCCGCCCAGATTGTTAGCCGGTCATTTAAAACTTTTGTAAATAATTTGCCTAGTGCACTTAATAAAGTAATACCCCTGTAGTTATTCGTATTATTAACATCACCTTTCTTATGCAATGGGACCACATAACCCTCTGACCATGTTTCTGGGAAGTAACCCGAATCAAAAAATTTATTAAATAATGTGCAAAGAACTGTCGCGAACATGTCTATTTCACATCCATACTTAAAAAATTCGTTAAGGAAGTTATCTGGACCACCAGATTTGCCATTTTTTAGTTTTTTAAAACATTTTTTTATTTCATGCGTGGTTATAATATTATTCAATTCTTCAAACATTATGTTTAATTCTCCCCCTAGATATCTCTCGTTAAAATATTAAATGTCTTCATCTGGCTGAAAAAACACAGAATCGGGATCATTTACCGATTTAAAATAATTTAAAAAATCATCTGATGACAAAGAACTAGCATTGCCCACAACCGATCCTTTTAACATTTTCCAATATAACTTTGCATTATTTTTTCTGGCTAATTCCAATTTATGCGTTTGCAGTTTATCATAATCATATTTTTTATTTCTAACACATTTTTTATAATTTGATCTAGCTGTCACCAGGTCCCTCCTTGTTTCATCGCAAGGATTATTTCTGTAATAATTAAGAGAAGTATAATAATAATTCTTTAAATTTTTACACTCATGGTCAAAGTATACACCATCCTTACTGTGATTTTGGTTAAAAAAATTACTATGTAAATTTTGTTTAAATATAGGCTTACATACCCCATCCAATATATCTGTAAAAGTTTTAACATTCAAATCTAAATCCTCATGGGAGTTTGACAAAAGAATGTTTCCACAAAGAGATTCAAAATGTATAGTATTTTCTTCCGAGCTTAATACATTCATGTACAAATCTTTTTTACTATCATCCCATTTATATTTGTATAACACTTAAACATGATCCCCTTTATTTTTGACATCAACAAAATTATCCAATGTGTGCATATTTAAACTAAACGAGATAACACAGTAATCGGACACAATATTAGGATCGTAAATTTCAAATGTTTTAAACAGTTTAAGAACATCGCTTTTACACAAAACATAATCGACAACGCTACACCCTTGTGAGTTTACACATGTGAATTTACCAATGCCTTTATCTGTACCACAGCGGCCGTTTACTATCCTTAAACCTCTCGATATACAAAAATCTAGTAATATTTTGCCATAATCATTTACTGTTTTATATTGACTGTTTCTTTCGATTGCATCATCCATAACATAATCATCTGGCAACATGTCTAAAATATGTTTATTTTCATATACTGCATAATCTGGCTTAATCCCCACCCGTGCATTTAAATCCCCACACATTATAAATTTACAATCATTACCATATTCCTGTTCAAAATAAATCATATCATTTGTTAATATATCAAAGATATTATCATCATTTAGGATTTCCCTACTACTACCTTGAGGCACATTGTATATCAAACAAAGAAAAACTTCATTCTGCAAGCCAAATAAATTACCCTTCAATTTAAGCCACATTATACCATCATCAGTGCATTTCGCACATTCAACATAATTAAATAAACGTTCGTGTACATATGCTATTACCCCAACGCTGTCCCTCCTTGCACCTAATGTTTTGCTTTTTCTATTTAACACGAAATAATTAAAACCGGCGACATCATATAACAAGCTGTCATTTCCCCACGTTTCAGTAAATAACAAAATATCGTGTGTACTAAATAACTGTTGAATTTCAGATATGTCTAATTTATTGTAGGATTTCCCTTTCAGTCCTTGAATGTTAAAAACACAAAACTTGACCTCTCGTAACGCCTCATCGCTGTCCTACTTTTGAGCCGTGTTCTGCCTCGTTGCTGTTGAGCTGTCAATTTTATGGGATCCCACGCTGGTTTTCTCAGTAGATCTATTTTTAGGATTCGCTGCAACGGAACTTTTGATTGGAGGATTTACATCGCTTGTCGTGTTTACATTTCTGGAGTTTGAGATCATGTGTTGTTTGGTGTTTTCATCGATGTGATTGGTAATGACAGCTTCTGCGTACGACCGATCCTGTTGGATATTACGTTCCGTGTACAACCGAGGTATGTGTTCACGTTTTTTAAGCTCAGTTTGTTCGGTGTCATGTGTTATTGTTTTGTTTACTTTCTCGGTGTATTCTAATTCGGATGTTTTCCCCGGACAATTTGAGTCTTCAAAAATTTCGCTCTCACTTTCGATTTCGCTGATAGCCGTGCTTATCTCATCATCTATCACTGTATCTGCCGAGTACACTCTTTCTTCTTTGCATGTGTTTTGAGGTATTTTATTTTCATTTTTGTCCGTGTTTCCTACCACTAATCTGTCATTACCTAGAACTTGAAACCGTTCGGGAAACATGTCTATAATTGTTCTGCCATTTACACATAGCCTTGCTGGGTATTTAATTTGCACCTTGTGCCTATTAATTCTAGCATTTCTTGCTTCTTGAGATTTAAACAAGCTTGATCGTGCTTTAGATATCTCTTTAGGGTAGGGCCTATCAAGTCCAAATGGGCTCCCTTTTAGTTTATATGCATTTTCCATGATTGTCTCGGTATCAACGTAATCCCTAAAACGCACTACCATGGGTCTTTTCGCATCTCTACTCTTAGGGTCGAAACGGCCCATTCTATGTGCTCTTTCAATATGCATATCACTTGTGTCAATATCTAGCTCATCGCTAATAAAATTCAAAACAAGTTGAGTGCAGTTACCTTTCAATCTCTCAGTGAGTCCGTATATCACTATGTTATTCCTCATATTTCTAGACTCTGCATCTATTGATTTGTATGTGAGCACTTTTGAGTTCAGCCTTTGCGCTTCGAGGAGTCTTTCAATTTGAGTAACCCTGTCACTCATTTCTAGGTAACTCTTGTTGATACATTGTATTTCCTTGTTCCATTTACCCTGCTGATTTTCAATTTCACTAATTTTTTGATAGTTTTTGTTCAGTTGCTCAAATATCGATGTAAGTTTATCATCTACTGTCATTTTTGCAAATGAATTTGAGGAAATAGACCCACTTGATCCACTTTTAAATTTTGTCTTCTTTGTTTTGTTTACAATTTCAAACCCGCTATTGGCGCCATTTTGACCTTCTGTATACCTGTTGGTTGTTTCAATGTTAAACATCATATTATCCTCACTTTCTGATAAATTTCTATCTTCCATACTTTTATTAACACTCCACTATATGAACGTACACACAAAAATTGAATTATTACTCCTTTATATCCTTAAAACATGACTTTTATAAAATCTCTCCTTTTACACGTCTACACGAACCCGTGACCCGTGATGCCCAGGATCATGCCCTGATAATGGTGAGAAGACAGCCGAACAGGCCGAGCACGATGTAGAAGAAGAACGTGAAATAAGTGACATTGTGGATATCTTCCTGAAAATATAACCGAATACAGACGAACAGTTCGAGGACGATGTAGAAGAAAAACGTGAAATAAGTGACATTGTGGAATATTTTCCTGCAAATACAACCCATGGATTAAAATAAGTGCTCACAAATTCGCCCGGGTGAATAGATTGAAGATCTGGCTAGTCAATGTCAAGACAGGGTGAGCAACATTTCTAAGCTGGTAACAATTTCGTGCATTTTATCATTAACACATTAACTGTATTGAACGTAGCTAAAGCATATACAATTAAAAATCAACGATTTGGGCCAATCAAAGCAAGTATATACCTATGAAATTATCCTGGAATACGCTTTAGGTTCTGATACTGGGCAATCGAAAAATAAATTTCTATCACTGTAACAGGTGAATATTATAACAGAATAAGACCATCAATATACCTTTACCAATATACAAATATACCTGCCTATTGTCCAAAGCCAAAATAACGGAAGTGTCTTTTTTTCCGTGCGCATCCACCGATATCCGGGTCTGAAGAAGCCCACGACAGAATAACTTTTGTTGCAAGGTAAAGGCGTAGAATATAAGAACTCCTGATCTACAAGAACGACAACTCCTGATCTACAAGAACGACAACTCCTGATCTACAAGAACGACAACTCTTGATCTACAAGAACGACAACAAATCACTATCAAACTATGAGTAGCTCAACCTTTTTCAGAACAGGTTTTGTGGCAACATGAATTTTCCTGAATATATTTATTCAAAACTATGAAGACAAACTGTTATTATCAAATTCAACATTCCACAAATTAATTTTCAAACTTTCATTATATCAATAATTAAGTATTCAAGCAAAGATTCATAAATATATTTATATAATGTAATGAAATACAACACAAATACTCAATGAAAAGAGTAAAATGATTGCAACTTGATATGCTATGTAGATCAGTTGTCATTAAGAATGATTTTAAAATACAAGTCTCATTCTGAGAAACCTTCAATAAAGGCATGTGTGCAAAGATCAAGATTAGCCTGTGCAGTCCGCAAAATAATCAGTGAAGACACTTTCCGTTCATATGGAATATTGAAGAAAGCCTCTTCTTTGCGGAAATCCAATCTAGGCGCAAAGTGTCGTCCGTTATTAGCCAGTGCGTATGGCGTAGGCTAATCTAAAACGACACTTAATGTACACACATTAACCCATTTATGCCTAGCGTCCTGAAAAAAGGACATTGCAAACAGCGTAGACCCAGATGAGACGTCGCATAATGCGGCGTCTCATCTGGGTCTGCGCTGTTTGCTTAAAGGAATTTCTGTAAGAAATATTCTAAATATAGAAATAAGTATACTAGACATCCCTAATTTTGGAAATAAATTGATCCAATTTTGAATGATGGGAGAGTCCACTGGGCATAAATGGGTTAAGTTTTGAGCAACCTTTCCCAGAACAGTAATGTTTCATACCCATATGCAAAAACGTCAGCTAACTTACCAACAAAAACACTGCGTTTCGGTCGTCACGGTCGAAGGGCAGATGGATGAATCTTCCCTTAAACATCAGCTTGATATTGTGGCGGTTGTTGGTGAGAATTTGGAAGATTGAAAACAAGGTCAACAGGGACGACAGTATAAAAGACAACAAGGCCGACACTGAAATTAAGATCGGTAAATAAATCTATAAGAAGCCATGTTTCCCAACATAAGTTGTGTAATATTTGCTTATTTTGGCCCCTTAATAATGAAAACTATTTAAGGTACCGGATATTGAATTTTAAAAGTTTTTTAAGATGTTTTTGTGCAAAGTAATACAAGTTATTATTGGTAATAATATACTTAACTACTTTACGCATTTAGACCCACAATTATTTCAAACCACAACACTTCGATAACAATTACTCGAACATGAGAACAATATGATTTCGTTACATTTTTTCATAATATAAAAATAAGTGAAGAAGAAATAAAACGCTTTCAAATATAGAAAAGAATCATCAAACCAATTATTTGACATAACTAACCATATTATGCTTGAAATTGTCTACAAACATGAACTTTGGTGTTTAACATTACATCTAGTGCATCGTATTACATCTTATCAGCTACAACACATATGTAACACATAATCAAAATAGGTAGCCTGTAACTGCAAAATTCTAAGAAATTCTGCATTTTGATTAAGTAAATACTTATGACTTAAGTTTAATGGGTTGTGAGTTGTGGCGTTGACTTACCGTTGACCTATTTACCACAAGTCTAAGGTTTGTTTACCATTGGCATATCTACCATAATTGTTGGTTTACCATTTTGCCGTCTTGAAATACCGTTGACCGTATCGTTTACCGTATTGACCATCAGTGTTGGTTTATCGTTGACCGTATGGACTTATTATTGACCGTTTTGACCTCCCGTTGACGGTATTGACCATAAGTCTTAGGTTGGTTTACCATTGACATATCTACCATAATTGTTTGTTTACCGTTGGACCGTCTTGGAAAACCGTTGACCATATGTACCAATCGTTTACCATATTCACTATCATTATTGGTTTACCGTTGGCCGTCTTCACGTACCGTTGACCGTGTTGACCATAAGTCTGAGGAACGAATTACCGCTGTCGTCGACGGTACTGTTGCCTTCAGCCGTCGTGTTTGGGTACAGGAACTGCACCAACTTTTCAAGCTGGTATGATTCCAGTACGATTATAATACCGAACTGAAACAAGAGGGTAAATTAACCCTTTACCACTCAAATTTGCATTTTGCCCTTTTAGCATCAAATTAAATTGATGACCTTTCTTACTAGATTCTAGTTTTACAAGCCTCGATTTTCGATCCTAAGATACTGATGAGCAGCAAACAGCACACAATCTGAAAAAACGGCGAGCAACTCGCAGGCTGTTCTGGTTTTATGCTGGTTACATACATCCATTTTCACTTTGGTACTGAATTGGAAAGGGTAAAATGAGCTTTTCTCGAAAATACCACACAAAAATGTGTTTTTATTCCACCATGATATTCTCTTAAATTAGAAAAATAATATTGTATTGACCCGTGCTAATTTAAATGCTGTTGTCCGCATTTAGAAAAGCATCCTTGCACCAGCGGATGGAAAATTATACTTTAATGTAGGTAATACTAATTAGCCCTTATACAGTATATACTGTCTGATGGGATTACGTTCCAGTTTATATCATGTGCATATGGGAAATATGAAAATGAAAGATACTCTTGCTGTACAAGCAATAGGATGCTACCATGTTAAAAACATCTAAATAAAGAATATATTTGTATATTTTTTCGTTTAGAGACTTTTGTTACCTGTACTGATACGAGAGTATCTTTCGAATCTCATTATAAACCATTCCAAGAAATATTGTGATTCTTTGTTAATACAGTCTGAAAAATAACCAGAAGTCCATCAGTCATTGATTTAATTTAATTTAAAAAACAAACAAATGAACACAACAGTATTATATGGACATTTTAGGAGGATAAATTGAGTTTATCGGAAAATTGATCTGAATCAACATAAAACAATATAACTAATATAAGTATGATACACATGGCAGCCTTTTTTCATTTTTATCTTACCTGATATGAACATATCAAGGCTACTGTGAAAATGCCAATGATCCTTGGGGAATATTTAAATGTCGGGTCGTTGACGTAGATATACTGGCGCAAAAATACACTGAAAAAGAGGGCCAAAAAATACACACGTTTGAACAGTACATTACATATTCTAATAAAAAGGTATTTTGCTTTAAGTTTATACGCCATTGAAGCAATATAAAATTTTGTTTAATCGTTGAAATTATACATCAGTATAAGTAAGCAAATCACTGACACAAGATCAACATTATAAGTAATGACATCGTTGACACTGTAGGAACATTATCAGGTAGAACAGTGTCGACACGTTATCAACATTATAAATTAGTACATCGTTGACACTATATCAACATTATAAGTAAGTACATCGTTGACACTATATCAACATTCTAAGTAACTACATCGTTGACACTATATCAACATTAAAATTTAGTACATCGTTGACACTATATCAACATTATAAGTAACTACATCGTTCACACTATATTAACATTATAAGTAAGTAAAAATCGTTGACACTATATCAACATATTAAGTAAGTACGTCGATGACAACATAGCAATACTATACGGAAGTACAACCATTACTAAAATCATCAGTTATATGCAAATAGGTAAATATCACATCAATTTTCATTAATGTACCACATCTTAATGGCTACCGAATCTTTGTTGTCCAGTTTGGTGTGACGTCCAAGGCGGCGTATGACATGTTCTGATATAACTTCTTGCCCGCCGACAAGTTCTTAACATACTGGATGTTATATGGGGTGCCGTACTTTCGACGTTCAACCTTAACCCTTTCAGCGCTGGAACCGAATTTCAAAGGCCTTTGCAAACAGTTTGGATCCAGATGAGACGCCACAGAACGTGGCATTTGTCTTGAATTTCTGTGCAACACTTGCGAGTGCAATGACTATATCGATATTTAAGATTTATTGTCCCATTAATGACGTCATTTAACTTCTGTAGTGCGGGCTGTGGTGATTTTTAAAAAAGAAACTTTTTTGTGATTTATGACTTTAAACTAGAATAAAATATGTACGTTCTTGGTATCAAATTGTTTGTTTTGTTGAACCTGATTCATGTTGGTAGAAATTGTTGACTTTATTGCAAATCCCACGTTACTCCAACCATTGACTGAAATGAGAACTTCCTGTTAACCATGATATATAGAGAATAACAGATTACTGTCCCATCGTTTTCTAATATATCAGGCAAGGCTTAGAATAATATAACGGCGAGGCTTGCCGAGCCGTTATTTTATTCGTGCCGAGCCTGATATATTACAAAACGATGGGACAGTAACCTGTTTTTCTGTTTATCATACCACATTTTTCTAAAAATCTGCAAAGCAATCCATTTTTTATAATTAAAATGTACGGATCATCGCTGATTTTGCTGATCCGGCTTTTACACGTTGACATACATGTAATAACGACGTTCGAAAAGACGACACGAACAATCGCTTATTTTTAACATCGTATAGAGAATTTTTTTATTTGCATTACGAATGGAAAGAGTACACCCGCTTTAATTATAAACGTCTTGAATTTGAGATCAGGAATGGACTGCAGCGACAAATTTAATCGAAGAACACGCTTCACCGAATAGTTTGGAGATGCCATTTTGGAGATGTGTATTGAAATTGACATTTTGATGATGGTGTCAATATTGACATAAGCGTGTTAAATCGTTTGTTTGAATAGTTGAGGATTAGCATACAGTTATCATTTGTCTTGACTTTCTGTGCAACACTTGTGGGTACAATGACTATATCGCTACTCAAGATTTATTGCCCCATTGATGACGTCATTTAACTTCTAGAATGCGGGCTGTGATTTTTTTTTAAATAAACGTTTTTGTGATTTATGACTTTAAACTAGAATAAAATATGTACGTTCTTGGTATCAAATTGTTTGTTTGGTTGAACCTAATTTATGTTGATAGAAACTGTTGACTTAATTGCAAATCCCACGTAACTCTAAACATTGACTGATATAAGAACTTCCTGTTGACCATGATATAAAATAATATATCAGGCAACGTTATATCAGGCAGATATCAATGCTGTGGTATGATAAAAAAATATATCAGGCTACGTTATATCAGGCAGATATCAATGCGGTGGTATGATAAATTGTGATACTAGTAAATTAAACTGACATACAAAAATAACAAGTACAAGGTTCAAGTCATTTGTCTACAAAATATTGTTCCGCGTTTCTCGCCCTTATTTATAGAACTACCCATATTTGGATACAAAGTGCCGCAATTGATTCTCTAACAACCTAGCATTAATACAAGGGTTGCTGTCGCTAATATTGTAACATACAAAGCCGCGCTCTAGAAAAACGGGGATTAAGTTGTGCGTAAAGTGACGTCTCGGATTAGCCTATGCGGTCTATACAGGCTAAAAAGGGACGACACTGTCCGCCTTAACTGAAAATTCGCTAAAAAGAGACTTCTTTTATACGCAAAATACCATAAAAGTGAAAGTGTAGTCCTTTAATTGGTCTGTGTAAACTGCACAAGCTAATCTGGGACGACACTATTCGCACATGCATAAAGTCTGTTTTTTCTAGCGGGTGTAATAAAGGAGCGGATAAATGGGATCCTATTGTTTGAAACCAGCGACACATTCAGAAAATGATACATATAAATGATGTGTAAGCATGACTTGACATTTACATACATGTATACACATTGTAGCGTATTTCGTGAGCATTGTGTAAAAAGATGTGATTTTCATAAAAATTAAAAATTTGTTTGAAAAAAGTGATTAAATAAACCAAGCATTTTCGCAGTCTCTGAAAATATAAACAGTAAACAAATAAGATCATTATAATCGTACGGTGCATGGTCTTAAATATTAATCACACATCGTTAATTCTTGATCAACTGTAATGTCTTTACAAAAATGGCTAGAACAGGAATAATATACCAGTAGTTATTACATATACAAATAGCTATTCAATGTTCACTGCAATATAATAAATATCGGATATCGGTGTGTATAATATTCACATTCTCCAGTTTTAAAGGTCGATTAATTCTACTTGTATTTTTTTAAGTGTATTTCCATTAAAAATGATGATACTTTCGCTGACCAGAATGTGCAATACCCCAGGCCCAATATGGAGCCCACAAACACCCAGCTGGTTGTTAGACAGGCGAACAGTGGGTAAAACATGAACCCGATGACCAGTACGTACAGCATTATCAGCAAGGCTGAAATATCAAACGATTAATGATTGTATTCTCTATTTTTATCAAATAATTTCTTGAAAAAACATGTTTTTCTTTTATGCGAATAAACAAACCAGATAATTATTTTAATTGTTTTATGCCCATGGCTTTGTGTAATAGAACAAATCAATTCACAAAACTAAGGTTGAGATCGCTACATGAATCTATCAGCTGCTTATTGGAAGAACTAGTTCACAGGTATCAGTCTGATGGAACAAGTTATTTCTTTCTATTAATTAACCCAACAACACTTTTTATGGTCTAAAATAATAATAATACCAAAAATAAGCAAAATGTTGTGCCCTCTCCTTATTCGACCCGGGGGCTTTAGGTAGCCAAAATGTAAGTGGTGCCACTATACACATCGTGCCATTAACGTTAACAAGGTAATTTAAACGCCATGCAAATAACATAATCTGTGAATTATCGATAAAAATCGTTTCACACGCTTGTTTTCCGAACTCATTTTACGCAAATGAACAAATATTTTAAACCGTTTTTTAAACCATGTTATTTCACTTGTTTGAAAATAGCCTTTATATTATTTTCCAAATCCTTGACAGTTTTAGCTAAATTGTCATTTGCTAGAAATGCAACGTCAGTATGTGTTAATTATATGGTTTTTGTTGTTTGTTTTCCACTGATCAAAGAACAACAAATACATTCAAAATAAGATATGTAATCTCTTAAAAATACGAAAATATGCAATCATGACAATCAACTTTGCTACAAAATAGTATCGTTGCCGTACGTGTGTTACCGGCGTGGTTGTGTGAAACAGTTGTTAAATACGTCATCAACGTTACAACAGTTTACGTTACATACAAAACGAAACTTTAATTTACCAAATAATATTGTATATTTTGAAATATTGACAATACATCGTCTACTAAATTGTATTTCTTCGCATGCACAATAATTAAAAAGCACAAACGAAAACAAGGATATCAATGGATGTTTGTACATAAAATATCACACATAAAAACACGAAATCTAAGAAAAAGACAAACGCATACATATGATCAATATTCACATGTTCATTTCAATTGTTCACATTAAATCTTTTGTATTGTTTTTTTTTAAACTGAGAATAAAATATAAATGCATCGCGCAAAAATTATTTTACCGGATTTTTATTTACCGCTTCTAAATGAGTGTTCAAAAACGAACCTCCACCCGAGCGCACATAATCATAGGCGGTAGAATGCACGCGTTGTATCCTACTGAGCAACAAAGAAAGAAGCGCCACAAAACAACTTTTTTTCCGGATCAGAATTCTGGTTCTCCGCATTCACACGCATCTTGTCAAACTCCACGCCCCATTGATCCGTGAGCGGGTACAGCACGAGAGTATATGTTCCCTTGCTCAAATTAAGGCCCGGGCCAATATTCCCGGAGTTCCGGAACACGTTCCACTCGTGCCCGCTACGCCACTTCTCCAACGTCGTGAAGTTGCCAATGGTAATACCGTTGAACCGCAGCACGATGAGGTCCGAGGGCCCGTCGTTGGAGTACCGGATGTCGTCGATACGAATGGTGACGTTTTGCGTGGCATCGTATGGCTCGATGCACAGCGTCAGCTCAATGGCAGAGAGGCCTACCTGATCCGTCACACTGAGCGTCTTCAAGCCGGAAGCTTCGGAGCGCCACACCCATAAATGAGTCTGGTTCTCGGTCAATGCATCTTCGAACTCGAAACTATTCTGAATTTCAAGCATCGCCGGCTGCGCATAAACTGCGCCAATGAGAAGAACAAGCGTCGCGTAACTTCGCATGTTCTAATTTTGAACCAATGCGGTGTTTAATGTATTGCCGGTCGGTCAGCTTTTATATTCTTTTCTCATCACTCCTTTTCAAATGTTTGAACCAATTGGGAAACCTCGTTGGTCTGTCCTAAAGAAATTTCGTGAAACGAATCACACACATCAATATTGAAATGCTTCATTTCTCGACGACTTGAATTAAGCTCGATAGCGATTCGTGAACAGATAGTTTGATGTGAATAATCGCTTCGAGATAAGCTTTGATCTTTCGCAAAACTGTTAACAAGCATTCGATTTTTTGTTTCGTTAAGTACAAAAAGAAACTCCTCGCGTGCAACCAAACATTGATGCGTTCATGTACTGTCAATTATTTTGTTCGTATTAACTTGTAATCGATTGCATAAGATAAAAATTGGTTACCATAAATGCAGGGCGTTCTATGTTATAACCATGATTAATACGGTAAACAGAACTAAACATTTATCTTCGATTGTTCTATTGTTGAAATATATAGAGGATATTTGTTGGATTCGGTGGATTATCGATTTTAATTCACGAGTGATCATAGAAAATAATATTTTCACGAGTGGCGCAGCCACGAGTGAAAATATACATTTTATATGATCACGAGTGAATTAAAATCGATAATCCACCGAACCCAACAAATTTTCTTTTTATTTTATGCTTTATTTAACAGTTTATATACATTGTTAAAGAGTTTAACTAAAGAATTACGTTGGGAAAATGACGTCATTTCGTCAAAAAAATGACGTCATTTAACATAAACAGTGAAAATTATCGATAATTTTCACTGATAATTTTCATTGTTTGAAACAGTGAAATTATCAGTTTTAATTCACTGATATTTCTCTATAAACCACCGGAAAGTATAAAATAAAAGTGATTAAAGATGCTCATTTCACTATATATAATATTATTTATATATTCTATAAAATATCGGTTACTTCCAACGTTGTGAGGTTGATTCTCTACTTTCTCTTTCTCCAAATACGTATTGCATAAGAACAGTCACAATGTGTAAACCGAAAACGCTTGCTTAGTTGTTCAAAACCGTTAAAACATTAGCATATCTCATTACATAAACCCGTTTACCGTTGCATATGTTCGGTAGGTTTAATGCAAATGAAGTTGTACAAACGACATATTGTAAACACAATTGAAATATACGTGTATTTTAGTTCACGAAGTAGAAGTAAAACACGTTTCAAGACAACCGATAACTGACTCAGTGAGGCGACGTTTACATTACATTACACAAAGAAAAGTACCTTAGTTAATATATATGGTATAATGTTTTTCAATAACACTTAAAGCGCGTTGAATTCCGCCTATGACCTTTAAATACTGCACAAATGATACTTCAAAGTATATCCGTTACATTTCACGTCAAATGTAAAACTAAACTTGTCATTCAATTCAAAACTTAAAGTTCTACATCCTGTTTATGTTTTGCGATATACTAAATTGATAAATTGGCCGTAAGACAGCTGTAAACATCGAAAAACTGTATACACTCGCACACCTACTCGAATGTAGTGTTACGTTACACAAAATATGTGCGATTCAGTCCCGTAGTGCAGAGAGATAACCAATGTGTGTACGATAGTCAGAAACTACTTACCGGTAACTAGTCTTGTTCATGAATAAATGGACCTCTTTCTGGGAAAACTGAGTTTAATGCTTGCGCGTAGAATACCGTCCCATATCAGCCTGTACAGTCCTCACAGGCTAATCAAGGACGACACTTTCCATGGCGTCTGGATATCCGTACAGAAGAGACTTCTTTTTAACAAAAAAAATACAAGCGGAAAGTGTCATCCCTGATAAGACTGCGCGGACTGCGCATACTAATCCGGGACAACACTTAATGCGCATGCATTAAACCCCGTTTTCCCAGGGCGGGGTCAATATATAAATGAGCAAACATTATGAACAAAATGTAAGAGAATTCCGCCAGTAGACAACAACAAATACAATTATAGTACTGCATTGGCCGAATATAAAATTATAGAGATGTAGCATCGCGTTTTGCATCCTCCGCGCAGAAATTTGACGGGAACCAGCACAGCTGAATCAAATTGTATGTGAGTGCAAGGAACGACAACTCTGCGTGGAGATTGTGCGCTTTACAGCGATGCTAGCCGAATGTTGGGCGTGAATACAATGCTACTACTGCATACTATTAGGCCGAATAGAAAATTATAAAGATGAAGCATTGCGTTTTGCAGCGATACTAGCCGAATGTTGGACCTAGTACTGCATAGGCCGAATAGAAAATTATAAAGATGTAGCAACGCGTTTTGCAGCGATGCTAATAATGATGTAGCATCGCGTTTTGCAGCGATGCCAGCCGAATTTTGGGCGTGAATACAATGTTAGTTCTGCATTGGCCTAATAGAAAATTATAATGATGTAGCATCGCGTTTTTCAGCCGAAAGTTGAACATGAAGCTTTGGTGTATCATTAAGAAATAATGGGAGTGTAAAACCGTTTTGCACTGAGCTCGTCAAATCAAAAGTAAGTGTGCATGCCCCTTTTTATTAGTCAGAGCTTGTATACTTTAAGGCGGTGATCGTACATTTAGCAATTATTTTTGCTGCATTATATGGTTTATATCGTGTAATTTTTGCAGCTCCCTTTTGTATACTTACGAAATGTCATGTCATTTAGTTTTTTACATACACGCATTTCTAATTTGTGTGCTTTGACTGAACCGCCGTTATAGAGCAAACACTGTGCATTTCCTTTTGACGTAATACACTCCATCTTACCGTGTAATGTAACGGGTTATAATGGGTATATTTCAGTAAAATGTATATGCAATGTATTTTATTATTATGAGTTTATTTTATGAAAGGATAATAGATATATTTCAGTAATATGTAACGAACAGAAAAATATAAGAATCGTGACTCGCAAAATGCATATAAACAATTAGTAGGTACAAATTGGAGATGTCAAATTAAATGGAGACCCGCGAGTACAGAGGCGTAAAAGTCCGGTATGCACACGTTTGACGCCCATTACTTGATGACAGGCGTGGGTCACGAATTAGGCGAGTACGTAACGAAATTGGTATAAAAGCGGAGTAATTTTAACGGACCTAGGGCCATTTGAACCATTGGGACCCATTCGAGACAATCGAGTAGAGTAGTCACGTTTTCTTGACGTGGCGGCCAATAGGCCGCCGCGCTGTAAAATTGTACTTCATGAACATTAGAAGCGTTGTGTCAGAAAATATAGAACAGAAATAAATCTCGATGAAAACAGAAATGAACTTTAGTTGTTACTGTGTATTATCAACGAACAACGTGTAATTACGTGACAACCGGATATCAAGGTTAGTACGCTGTCAGCATGTCTGAAAGCCAGAATAGGGTACCGACATTTGCTCGTTTGATATAAAAAAAAACATTGTTAGTTCAATTTCCTGTAGAATAGTTTCATTGTTAGATTTTTCACAAAAATAAATTTATCATTTATATCTGTTACTATCATACTATCATTTTCATCTCCGTACACATGTGTCATGTGTTCAGGTCTAATATACGTTTGCATATATGGAATGGATATTGCCTTTATGTCTTACATTCAGTAAATACCAGCATTATTTGATTTTTAAAGTGCAAAAAACTGGATTTTCGTTTGAAAGAGACTTCCTTCAAACGAACAAATCCACAGTATAGTCTCTGATTAGCCTGTGTGGCTTGCACAGGCTAGATAGGGACGGCACTTTGTGCACATGCATTAAACCCCGTTTTCACAGAGCGAGGTTCAAATAGAACTCCAAGTTTTGTTTAAATGTTTGTCACAAACTGTATTCCGTACATACATAGCGAGGTTCATATAGAACTCCAAGTTTTGTTTAAATGTTTATGTCACAAACTGTATTCCGTACGTACATATAATGTGGAAAAGGTCCATGTGTATAAGCAGTATTTACTAGATGCTGTTTGTAGATTGGATGACTTTTCAATTCATTTAAATTCAATTGTAAAGATTCACTGCAACAGGTATGTCCATAAATGAGCGAGTGAAAGAATGAAATGTTTGAAGACTATTTCACACTGCCTGGTATTAAAAACGCATAATAAACCAATCGTGTTCATATTACATTAATAAATACCATAAAACCAAGTATGTAAATCTCTCCAATACCCTACTTAAACATCAATTATAAATGAATTTGCATCACAAACATACGACAGCATAAAGCAAGTATATATACATTTTATACAATTAATACAGAATTCAAATTCATGCAACAGCTTTAGCTTAAGTTTATCATAACAATGTGCCACTCTAATTGAAATTTGACTACCCGGTAGTTATTACATTACCTAATATCAAAGCGCTGAAGGCACTGAAGTTGTTCGCTGTTGTCGTCCTTGATAAGCTTGTGAGCATTACACAGGCTAATCAGTGTGCACAGGCTAATCTTATTTGACATGCAATAAGCCCCATTTTCCCTGAAAGCAGCCAATATGTACAGATTTCAATGATAAACACTAGACTGGCAAATGTCGTCTTACAAGCTGGTATATACACTCACGGCAATCGCTCCTAGCATAGTGAGTTGTGGTTCTTACCGTAGCTATGGCTTCTAAGCACATACTGATTTGCAAAATATGCTCTGTAAATTTAGTCGGCCGCTAACGCGACCAACTAATAATAACCAGTAATGACTAGTTTGTTTAACATACAAGTAAATTGAACTACAATTACTTACACAGCCGTCAAAGGGGAGTAACTGCAAGAATACTATATTATTATGAATAAGAGTTGCCCACTATGTTACACAAGCTTAATGTCTGCCTTTAGTGGTAAAAAGGCTTGTTATTTGACTTTGTGACCTAGTTTTTGGACACTTTAGACCCAGATTTGAACTTTGCCTTTATATTGTCAAGATAGACATTTATCAAGATTGAGTCCTTAGTGTGGCCTTTAGAGAGGTCAAAAGGTTTTTCTAAGATTTGACATGGTGACCTGGTTTTTGAACACACATGATCCAGACTCTAACCCAGTCTAGAAAATAACTGAATGAACATCCTGACAAAGTTTCATCAAGATTAAGTCATACATTAAGCCCGTACAGTGGTTACAAGGTTTTTGTTACCATTTGACCTGCTGACCTAGATTTTGAGGCATGTGACCCAAATGTAAACTCCGTTTAGATCTTGTCCTGATAAACATTCTTACAAGTTTAATCCATTTTGGATAATAAATCTGGCGTCAGATTGTTCAGAACTTAAAAATTTGATGACTAAAACTCCTCGTCTTAATTTGCACCATGTTAAGCTGATGAACTTTGCATTTTTTTCAAAGTTTAGCTTCCAATATTTTTGTGATAATGTTATATACAGTTCCTTTAGAGATGCCTAACATAGACGACATTTCACGCTGGGTCGTTGGATTAACTTTGTCGATCATGCGATTGATTTTTCTGATGAGGTTCGGTGTGGCCATATTTCGACAATATCTAAACTTTGGCATAGGAAGGCCAGCATTGATATTTTGGCGTTGATGTTCATTATTATCACGAATGTTCTTGATGGAGCCCAAGAAAATCGAATATCACATTGCTTTCAACTCATTTTGAATACTCCTATATGTGTGTTTAGTCTTCAACAGTCCAACCACCACCCCTTCCACTTAATCACTAATTATTTGACGCGCCATGCTATAAATGGCGAATATCAATGTTGAAACATCAATAATACAATTGTACATGATAAAGTTAAAGCAATTTGTACGAGTTTTTCGTGCGTTACTGTCTAAACGTGTATTCAAATTTTGTTCAAATATAATCTGGGCCCCTCTCGTAGTTTTGTGAATGACGTAATAAATAATGGATGGCTAGGCCAATATTCAATGCAAGCATCGCTTCAGTACTGGTCGAACACCACCAGTCAAACGAATAAAGGAAAGAATCGTATCCGATATTGTTAATACGCGATTTTTGGTTCTTCTTTTTATTTTATTAATTACCGGGTGTTATTACGAAGAGTTGAGTATTTTACGAGGCCAGGCATGAGGGTACTAAATTATACCATATATGCCAAATGGCGGAACAAGATAATTTTTTGTGCAATTTGCAAGCCAATTTATGCATTAATTCTTTAAACTGTTTAAGACGTACTTGAGTTCAAATAATATAATTTATTGATGGTTTATTGTGTGCAAATCCTTAACAAATTATTAGTTAAATAACCAAAACAAGGACATTGCTTCGTATTTTAAAGGATAATTTTCCCATAACAGCAGATTTTAAAACAATATTTCAATGTAAAATATCTATTAATTAAGATCAGCTATTACACGCTATTGGTTCTGTTGGTTCATAGGAGCAACATGATGCTGAACCCATAACAAACCTCCCACATGTTGAATATCTGCACATGCGCACTTGTGAACTTAAATCCAAATCCAAATTCGATATAACCAAAGAGCAGAGGCGTTTCTGCAAAGAGCTATCAATAAACTTAGAACTTTGGATACAAAAAATGTAAACAAAAGCGAGGAAACACTGTAGTGAAACAAGTCATAGAAACAGGTGGAAAAAGCCGTGTGTTCTTTTTAAGTATACGACAAAGTACCCGTGGTACAAAAAATATACAAAAAAGTATGGTCGGGTGCATTTTAGTGTATTTTATGGCCCTATTCCACTACGAAAACAAGCCACGATTCGCTACGATTTATCACATTTATTGAATCATGAAGACTCGTGACAGTCTAAGATTCAGTTACGACACTTGTACGATTGAGTTACGACGAATCGTAGGGTTCGGATGAAGTCTTGCGAATAGGGTCGCGACTTCACTACGATGTGTAAGAATCTACTGCGACTGTACTTCGAACGATGCAGATCGGTCACGACTAAGCTCGAACCTCACTGAACGCACCCATGAATTAGGCACCAATATCTATTGATATTGATCTAAATCGCGAGAATCTTAGCGGGCTCGCAACTCACTTGGGATGAACTCGTGAGTCTTGATCTAAATCGCGAGAATCTTAGCGGGCTGGCAACTAACTCGGGATGAACTCGTGAGAGTCTTGACAAAGTCGTAACTGATTCGTAGACAGATCACGTGATCACCGATGGGTATGACTAGATGCTCGCGAAAACAGTGAATTTACCGAAAACAGTTAGATTTCCCACCTTTACATCGTGATAGTGGCGTAAATCAAACATATCCGACTACGCAAACTCATATATTAAAGCGATCAAGTATGACACCCATTTGCCATGCTGTTTTCGGTAGTGTTTATTTTTTTCATAGTTTGAATTTGGTTTCTTGGAATAAAAGACTTCTATACAAATAAAATATAAAATACAATATAATTTGTTATGTATCATTGATATCTATTTCTTACTAACATATTGAATGCGCACTGTTTTCGTATATATATTTGTTTACTGTTTTCGGGTGTACATTTTACTGTTATATGAACAAAAATAAATGCGGATTATTTTTATTGAAATATATTTTATTTTAAAGTTATAACATATATACTGAAATATCTTAAAACTACTATTCTTTTTCAAACCATAAATATGAAAAAGCGGTGTTTTCGTCTTCAAATTCAATGTGTTCATATATTATAATACTGTTTTGGGTAAATTTTACTGTTTTCACGAAAACAGTACTGTTTTCGGAATCTAGTCATACCGATCACCGATTTCCCGATTGAGTCACGATTCCATTACGACGCCCAAGAACGTACTACGACGCTGTTACGTGTCAACTGCGATTAAATTCAATCTTGGAGGTAAACACGTTTTAAAGTACGTTTTAAATCTGGTCACGATTTTTCGGGAGCTCACGAGTTGCAGGAATCACTTACGACCGGCCCACGAGTAGCTACGAATGAGTTAGGACCTCCGCAAATTGAGCTACAAATGTCCCCGACCTCAAAATATTGGAAATCGGGACAAATCGTGGGGAATCGGGTCGTAGTGGAATACCCCTATTACACACCCGGGGTACATTCTAGTATACTTAAAAGTACCCAGGGTACTTTTAACTGGTACGGTTCTAAAGTTAATAATGACGTGACTAATTGAGCTCCAGTACGTAAATATGTATAATACGTTAACTGTATGTTTTGAATAAAGTTTTATATCCTTTTAGTTGTGCTTTTTTTAAATCAATTTACGACTTTATAATTAGGGAACTAGTTTGCACGATGTTGTAATAATCTGCTTAAGAATAAAATGGCATTAGCAATAACTTGTACATCCAAAATATTGTGAAAACGAAGTTGAGCCAACAGACACCGGGACATTTAGCTATGAATATACGGTCTGTGAAAAATTATTAACAAGATGTAAATTGCCATGTTTTTCAGCTTTGAAGCTGTGTAGACGTGTCAAATGCCTCCAGCTTTGGAAGTTTGTGCAATTTTATCAGCAAACAGTTTCAGAAGATATGCGTGCACTACATCTTAGGCCTTGTGGTAGAAAAACAGTCATAGTAAAAACAAACTAGCTGTGTGCAATCTGTTCAAAAATAACTATGACATGTTTCTTTAATAATAATTTATTCATTGACATTTTGTTGACTTGACATAAATGTTCAAAAATAGTTTTAAAGAAAATCACCAGTGAAATGAGTTCTCAATAAACTAATACACGATGTCATTTCACTCATATATAAAACAACGGCACAGATTTAAAAAAAAATGTACTTAAGACTTTTATTTCAGTAAGTGAGTTGTAAGATAATAGACAACAATACAATACATACAAAAATTAAGATATATTTGTCTTTTATTAATTTGGAGTAAGCTCTGTTGTTTTCTGACAGCATTTCAGGAATGTGTTGGGAAATTAACAATAAGATATGTTTTAAGAGATTGCAATTAAGTTGTAATTTGAACATGATAATTGTGAATAGACCCATGAATAAGATAAGTTAATCATAACTAAGTTGCAGACCTGAACATCATATCAAATGTCTGATGACACATAATTTGCATAAAATCTTTAAAAGAAACATATTTATTCAGCCTCAACCACCGTTATTCGTATTAAAGTATTTCTTATAACCAGGTATTTCACATTTCATTTGTTTTTGTTGCAAGATGGTACACAGCTAGAGGTTGCTGGTTTTAAATATCAAAAATGCTGTTTTATACCTGTAAACCTCTCCAGTAAGCAATTACTTATTGATTTCCTGTATGATTACATAAATAACCACTATAAACATGTAAACACTGTTGATAATCGCTTGCTACATGTACATCAAAAGGATAGAAGATTAATATTAATAGCCTCTTAGGTCCAGTTTTTCTGTTGCTTAGTCTTCCAACAATAACTTTTAACCATAGCATACAAATATTTTTTGAATTTTTAATGTGCAAAAACAAAATAGTAAGCAATAACAAAATACTTACTGTGAAGTGTATTTTATTACTGTTTGTGAACATAATTAATGTATAAATAATAAATAAATTAAAGCTTATGCTACATACACTGCGAATTTTAGATATGGCATCTGTAAAATTAAGATTTAGCATACATGTACCGGTAGTACTATTTTTATATTATTTGCTTGAAAACAATTGTAACCAACACTGGCCCATTAATTTATTAGCAAATGTCAATCTTGAAATGCATTATAATTTATCACAATCAGTAGTGTATAATTATTACTTTTAAAACATTTTGTTAATAAATTTGGAAACAAATTTAATAAAAAATACACGTAATACATTTTTTAAACATTCAGCAAAAAAAATCACAACCCATTAGTCTTTTGCAGTCAAAATCCTGTTATGGAAACATTGTTCTTTAAAATTAACATTATAAGCAGTCAAAATTTACCTTATAACCAATTATCTGATAATCTGAAATATGCACACATTTGTAGTTTAAACAACACATTTGTCTATTACAAAAACCAACAACACATTTTAAATACTAGTTATGTTTGATGATTTACTTGACAAAACAGTTTTAAAATTATTTTACTGATTATAAACAGACAATTTAATTAGTTATAAATAACTCTAGATAACTAACCATCCTCATGCTATAAAGTGTCAAAAATTTCAGTAAATTATAAAAATCTAAACATATCACAGGCAACATAAATATTGGACTGATTATAATCTAATAAAATATCACAGGCTGTATAAAATCACACAATGCAAGGTTATCATAAACCACGATGTCATGTCCAAGACTCAAAAAGCATCTTAAAAATGTTTGCTAAACGCTACTGAACCATAGTGGACTGTTTATTACTTCCACGTGCATGGTTCATAAGAAGATTTGTGTCCCAGCGTGGTAAGCCGGGAACCACATACGGAGGAGCCGAAGAAGAGGTGGGAACTGGTGTCATTACTGGTAATGGGTAAAACGTCTGCACAGTGTCCCGTCGCGCTTTCTGCTGTGCCACACGAGATTTTGCCTCAAGCATGCGGTCATTGACCTCTTGCAGCATTCTGGTATCGAGGGTGGCTCGTGCCATTGCCGATTCCGTCTGTCTCATTAACTGTCGATGCTCGAGATATTTTTTCACCACTTCTTTCTGTTCTGCTTCAGCGGCACTCATGTTTGCTACAAGGTCGTTCTTGGCTTGCAGAGTATCTTCAAACTTTGCCTGGCGATCGTGTCGCATCAGGGCATTGGAAACGGAAGTGTGCTGGTTGCTGAATTCGGTGATAAACGTAAAGTCTTGCCTATAACTCCTTGTAAGATCAGCAGATTTATTCTTCAACTCGTGACGTTTATCCAAGTAATTTAATCTCAACATTTCACGTTTCTCCAACTGCTCTAAAGTTTTAGCCCTCTCCATGTCCCGCTGTTTGAGGGCATTAGATCTTTTCTCATCGTGATACAATCTTATTCGCTCCTTCGCCCGATCGCGTTCGTCTCTCATACTCAGAATATGCTCCATTTTCATTGCAGTTTTCTCAGCCTTTTCTCGATCCTTGTACGCCTGATGAACCGCAAACAAACATGACATTCCCATTGTTCCATGAACCTTAGAAAATATCCTCTGATCATTGTTAGCGATTTTTTTTGTTGGCATTTTCAACCTCGGTGATGGCGCCTCTTGCATTCGTCTGTGGTGCTCCAGCTCGGCATCTCTCACCAACCTTCCAGCCTCCTGTTTCGACAGAATCATTTCTGTCACAGGATCGACTAAAATGATATTCGGTTTGTACCCTCGTAAACGGTATTCTGTAACTGGTGTTTCTTCATCATAGTCCGGTTTATCCTCCACATCAGGCGACGGGGAAGAATCAATAATGGGTCCGAAAAACTGCTTAACGCTTTTCACCACCTTTTTCTGAGGTACTTTTTCTTTTCTTTTTCTCAGCCTCCTTTTAGCCACAGTTTCAATCTTTTCCAAGGAATCTTGTGGGAGAATAGTCTCAATGGCGATTTGTTCGTCATAGAGACTGGAGAACGTTCCTGCCTGAAGTTTTGCAAGATTGATGAGAAGATTTTTCCGTTTCTTTGGGGATCCTTCCTGGGTAAAGACCTCAGAGGGCTCGTAAGCCATGTCCAGGGGGGTTGAGAAAGGCTCAAGGTAGCCCTGCAGTAGAGAAATAAATTTACTTAATATCTCTTTACCACTTAGATACCTATTTTGATGTGTTTGTTGTCTCTTAGAAAGTGATACTAAATTAAAGATGTTTTAAAGGCTTCATTTCCAACCCTAAGATACTGATGAGTAGCAAACAGCATAAACCTGAACAGACTGCTGATGTGTAAGTTTGGAATGTGTGAGAAGCATTGCTTGAGGTGGAATGTGGGATGTGTGAATGTGTTAATGTTGCATGTGTGAAGCGGGATAGGAAGCTTAACAGAATAATGTATTCTCAAGACCAGGAGCAGCTAGGAGAAACAAAATCAGAAGAGACTAACAATGTAAGATACTTGGATGAAGTTAGTAAAGTAAACTGTGGCTTACCTCCACCTGTTCTCTAGGATGATTGGAGGCAGAATCACTGGGCCCCTCTGATAATCGTTGCACATCGTACTCTACCGTGCCCACCTCTGACACTGCAGCTTCCTGCAAACATCACACAGCGATGTACTTACACACCCATGCAGTTAAAGTACCATACTTCACTATGTATTGCGCACACTTATGTATAATGTGCATCCAACTTTTACATGTCAAAATGAGAGAAATAAAGTTTTCTTATAAAGGGAAATAGCAAATCCAACTTCAAATTTGCCGCCATTTAATAAAGCACTTGAAATCAGCTCTAGCACTCTAAGCCCTTAATTAGCTTAAAAGAGACTTCCTTTTAACAAGAGGACCAAGATGGCCCTAGTTCACTCAACTTAGAGGAGTTGGTTCATTCAATCTTTACCAAACGTCAAACCTGAACTAGATATTGTCCAGACAAACACCCTGGTCAAGTTTCATCATTATTGAACCAAAACTCTGGTTATGGAGTGTTTTTGTTTTTGTAAGATTTGACCTTGTGACCTATATTTTGAGTTGACCCCACCCCCCTTACCAAACATCAAACTTTGCTTACAAATATAAATATTATGATCAAGATTCATAAAATCTGAAACAAAATTGTGACCTCTAGAGTGTTTACAAGGATTTTGTATAATATAATGAAAATTTGGACAATCTAAGGGCAATAATTATGGCATTAATGACCACAATTCTAAAACATCACCTAAGAAATCAGGTGAGCTAAAAAGTGTGCTTCACCAATCTGAGCCATTTTCCAATTTGTCCGAGAAATCAATAACCAATGTATTGACTAACTTTCACGATGATTAGGAAAAAAATGTGACTTCTATAGTGTTTGATCCCAAGGTTTCTCTCTAGTCACATAAGGAAAACTGCCCACCCCCCCCCCCCCTGGCAGCCATGTTTTTTGACAGATCGGGACCATTTGCGAACTCATCTAAGATATATATAAAACCAATCTTTTCACCAACTTTCATGATGATTGGGCAAAAAATGTGACTTCTAGAGTATTCACAAGATTTTTTTACTATATAAATATAAGAAAACTGCCCCCCCTCCGGCAGCCATGTTATTCAACTGACCGGAACCATTTTTGAACTCAACTCTCATGTCAAGGAAACAAATGTTCTGACCAAATTTCATGAGAATTGGGCCAAAAATGTGACTTCTAGAGTGTTCACATGTTTTCACTATATATATGTCTAGAGCATCCAGAGGTAGGGGGTGGTGGTGATGGAATGAACGTTTACATACACACCTGGTGTCTAGCAACCAGGTGTAGGGGGTGGTGGTGATGGAATGAACATTGACATACACACCTGGTGTCTAGCAACCAGGTGTAGGGGATGGTGGTGATGGAATGATCGTTTACATACACACCTGGTGTCTAGCAACCAGGGGTAGGGGGTGGTGGTGATGGAATGAACGTTTACATACACACCTGGTGTCTAGCAACCAGGTGTAGGGGGTGGAGGTGATGGAATGAACGTTTACATACACACCTGGTGTCTAGCAACCAGGGGTAGGGGATGGTGGTGATGGAATGAACGTTTACATACACACCTGGTGTCTAGCAACCAGGGGTAGGGGGTGGTGGTGATGGAATGAACGTTTACATACACACCTGGTGTCTAGCAACCAGGGGTAGGGGGTGGTGGTGATGGAATGAACGTTTACATACACACCTGGTGTCTAGCAACCAGGTGTAGGGGGTGGAGGTGATGGAATGAACGTTTAAATACACACCTGGTGTCTAGCAACCAGGGGTAGGGGTGGTGGTGATGGAATGAACGTTGACACCTGGTATCTAGCAACCAGAGGTAGGGGGTGGTGGTGATGGAATGAACGTTTACATACACACCTGGTGTCTAGCAACCAGGTGTAGGGGGTGGTGGTGATGGAATGAACGTTTACATACACACCTGGTGTCTAGCAACCAGGTGTAGGGGGTGGTGGTGATGGAATGAACGTTTACATACACACCTGGTGTCTAGCAACCAGGGGTAGGGGGTGGTGGTGATGGAATGAACGTTTACATACACACCTGGTGTCTAGCAACCAGGAGTAGGGGGTGGTGGTGATGGAATGAACGTTTACATACACACCTGGTGTCTAGCAACCAGGTGTAGGGGGTGGTGGTGATGGAATGAACGTTGACATACACACCTGGTGTCTAGCAACCAGGTGTAGGGGATGGTGGTGATGGAATGATCGTTTACATACACACCTGGTGTCTAGCAACCAGGGGTAGGGGGTGGTGGTGATGGAATGAACGTTTACATACACACCTGGTGTCTAGCAACTAGGTGTAGGGGGTGGTGGTGATGGAATGAACGTTGACATACACACCTGGTGTCTAGCAACCAGGTGTAGGGGGTGGTGGTGATGGAATGAACGTTTACATACACACCTGGTGTCTAGCAACCAGGGGTTGGGGGTGGTGGTGATGGAATGAATGTTTACATACACACCTGGTGTCTAGCAACCAGGGTTAGGGGGTGGTGGTGATGGAATGAATGTTTACATACACACCTGGTGTCTAGCAACCAGGGGTAGGGGGTGGTGGTGATGGAATGAACGTTTACATACACACCTGGTGTCTAGCAACCAGGGGTAGGGGGTGGAGGTGATGGAATGAACGTTTACATACACACCTGCCGTCTAGCAACCAGGGGTAGGGGTGGTGGTGATGGAATGAACGTTGACATACACACCTGGTATCTATCAACCAGAGGTAGGGGGTGGTGGTGATGGAATGAACGTTTACATACACACCTGGTGTCTAGCAACCAGGGGTAGGGGGTGGTGGTGATGGAATGAACGTTTACATACACACCTGGTGTCTAGCTTCTGGAGGTACTGGGCTTGAGCTGGGTGGAGGAGGCACGATGTCAGACGGCACCATGAGAAGACCTGCGTCACGCTCGGACGTTCCCTTCGGTCGACGAACAGAACCATACCTGGTGATAAACATCAATATCAGCCGTGTTCTGGGAAAACAGGGCTAAATTCATGGACATTAAGTGTCATCCTAGATAAGCCTGTGCAGTCCCCACAGGCTAATCAGTGATGAAACTTTCTACTTTTATGAATTTTTTGTTTATAGGAATCTCTTTTTCATGAAAATCCAGTTAAGGTGCAAAGTGTCGTCCCGATTAGCCTGTGCATACTGCACAGGCTAATCTGGTACAACACTTTCCGAAAAAGCATTTAGCCTAGTTTTCCCAGAAAGAGACTGTTTTTACACATTATGGCTATAGCCTCATTGCGACCTTGACCTTTAGGCAATTCACATAGTTGATGAATGTTGTCTTGAAACTCCATTAGTGCCTATTTACATTCGAATCCTTTTATGTGTGACAAAGATATGAGACAGACACAAACATGTCTACAAGAACAAAATAGTTTACAATCACACAATAATGTCTGCAATGCAAGCACACAAAATGTCTACAAGCACATGGAAGTGGAATTATAAAACAACTTAGCTTACTTTTTCCTTGACAGATAACCGCGCACATATTTCTGCATAATCAACACAGGTGAATGATGAGAGAGAATGGTGTTGATTTTCCTCTCGATCTCCTTCAGTAGCTTCAGCTCTTCAGCAAAAGTGTGTTGCTGTAAAAAGAGATATATTTGTAGCTAGTGATTTATGAATATTGCAGTTACTGTGCAGTTGTAAAATTGGACCATTAAAATGCCTCCCTATTGTGAACATATTTTTAAGCGATAAGCTCTCTCTACTTTGAAATATTTAGATGAATCATAAAAAGTAACACACAAAAAATCATACACAAATTAGAACAAGATTACATCATTAAAAATGCAAACTTTTTGTTATCACCAGGCGTAACCTATAAAATTATATGGTCACATATCTTAAAGTGAATTTAACATCTACATAAAAAAGTTTTCTTTAATGGTTTTGTCTTTCCATTTAAGTATGTTGTAGATGCCAGGCGTTTGTTAATAACCTCTAAAAATATATGGTGATTTATCTTAAAGTGAATTTGATGAAAAAGGTTTGCTTTTACCGTTTTGTCAGGATTTCATAAATGACCATTAAAAATATATATTTCGACATGGCATTAAGTGAATTTTACTACAAAATTCACATAGTTTGCTTTTACCGTATTATCGTGCTTATACATCACAAAACGATAAGGTCTAGGCTCCCTCTTGTGGGAAGGAAAGCCTGGAAATCCCCGTACCTCTCCAGTGTTGTCAAACAGGTGAATCCGAAAGTTCGGGTGGCGAGCAGCAAACTGGCCTCCAAACACTGCGTCTTCTATAATCTCTTCGTCCGATATCACATGGTTATCTAGGGCCTGAAGAGAGGGAATCACATAAAAATGTGTCTCGCTCTAGGAAAATGGAGCTTAATGCATGAGTGTAAAGTGTTGTCAAAGATAACCTTATGCAGTCTGCAAAGGTTAATCAGGGTCGACACTTTCCAGCTTCATTGCAGTTTTGCAAAGAAGAGACTTGCATTATATGTATAATACAATATAAGCAGAAAGTGTAGGTTCTGATAAACCTGTGCGGGCTATACACGCTAATCTCAGACAACACTTTACGTACATGCCAGGGGTTCTGAAATATGCTGTCCGAGTTGTCAATTTCCCCTTCCGGGCAAGCAGTTTTCGAAAGCTGGCTTGTCCGGGGACAAGTAAAATTTCCGCGGTAAAATTTGTTTCGTGAATGAAACTTCAATATTTTCCTAAAATAAAAAAAACGAAAGTTTATATAAATAGCTTATGATTAATCTGCGGACTAGCA
The DNA here is from genome assembly GCF_020536995.1 of Dreissena polymorpha. Taxonomy (NCBI): domain Eukaryota; kingdom Metazoa; phylum Mollusca; class Bivalvia; order Myida; family Dreissenidae; genus Dreissena; species Dreissena polymorpha. The sequence goes on along the minus strand of NC_068361.1, from coordinate 4,255,829 downwards.
AACTTTTTTCACAGGAGGTAGGTTATTTTCCGATAATAATTATTTAATGTAGTAAACAAGTCCACGCGTATATAGCAAAAGCCAATCACGCATAAGGTAACATTTATTTTAAAGAAACCAGCGCACGTGTATACACAGCCAATCACGCATTAGATAACATTTTTCGTAAATTGCAAATGGCCGCAAACATGTTTAACCGACCTGCATTCGATTTTTTAAAATAAAATCACTTTAACGTCAGACCATGACGCTAATCAGACCAATGATAAAATCAGTTCGGCTTCGGAAAAGAAGAGAAAAGCCAAGTATGAATATGATAAAGAATACGACGTCAAGCGGAAACGAGAATTTGTTAAGTCTTGGCTAATTGAATTTCCTTGGGTTGAAAACGTTACCGGTGTGTGTTAATGTAAACTTTGTAAGGAGTTTCCCTTATAAGCGGATAATTATATACTTATATTTAGCGGAGACTATTTTATTTCAAGTGAATTTTCTAGTTATGTCGAGATTATTAAATATCCGAGATGGTATCATGTGTGACTTAAACGTGTTCTTATTGTTTGCACATCTTGCTTGTATTTTCTAGTTAACTATGTATATAATCAAATATAGAACTTAACAAAAGTGTATGTTTGTATTATTTGCTTAATTAGTAATGATGTTTTCCTTTATTTATCTTAAAAGTACGGACAAGTACTTCTTTGGTACGGACAAGTGAATTTGTGGGTCCAACTTGTCCGTGGACAAGTAGACTCATAAAATATTTAAGAACCCCTGCATGCGCTTGGCCCAGTTTTCTTACAGTGAGGCTCATATGGAATATTTACCCATTGCATGCTGGGAAATTTGTCGTCTGCTAAAATGTCGTCTGCTGTATTTCTTTCTCGTTTTTTTTTCAAAAATACTATCTGAATAGCAAACAGTTTGGATCCTGATGAGACACCATGTTCTGTGAAGTCTCATCTGGATCCAAACTGTTTGCAAAGGCCTTCAAAATTCGGTTCCAGCAATGAAAGAGTTAAAGAAGTCAACAGTTCCAAGAGCCATGTGTTAGTTTAGTGGCACTTTTTATGATGTATGGCATGTGTGTGAGATAGAGCGCAAGTGTGATATTATACAAATCAAGCCTAGAGACACGTGATTGAGATAATATAAAGATCAAGCCAAGCGACTGAACGGAACATTTTGGAGCTTTGTTGATGAGGATAAAATGGTTTCCTTTGTAGTGATTGAGTTTCACTTGGAGCATCAATATGCTGGTGAATATAAAGATATTTTAATATTAGGAAAATAATAAACTAGTTGCAAGTATGGTTACACTAATTTTAACATTCAATAGACAATATGTTTTAACTCATATAAATTTGTGAAATTTTGAAAAAACACTGTTTTTACCAAAGATGCTGTCTTAATATTTAAGAGTTGATGTATGTCACCAAAATAAACACAAAAATGAAAAAAGTAAAATTGTATAAAAATGTCCTTTACAAGACTTTCAACATTCAGAAGATGATCATTTATACACATATGCAAAGTAATTTACCTTAAGGGACCAGATACTGTTGACGACATGGTGGCGATAATTTCGCTTCAAACTCAGCGGTGTATCATACATGGTGAGCGCCACGAGATGAGGACACATGGCAAGGTTCTGGAGATTCTCGTACTTCCCCAGCGGGTTGTCATGGAGATGAAGGAACCTGAGATGTCGCATCCCGGACCAGAAGGCTATCCCTGGGAGGGACGACAACTGCAACAATAATAAGACTATTATCTGGGCTCAGTATCGTGAACATTCTCCATTTTTGAGCTCGACTCAGAAGATGAGATTTGAGTTTCCACCCAGCCAAGTATTGAGAATGTGGATCAGCTCACAAACAATCTCAACCCTCAGCTATGATAATATGAACATAATCCTCCTAAACCCTCAGCTATGATAATATGCACATATTCCTCCTCAACCCTCAGCTATGATAATATGCACATATTCCTCCTCAACCGTCAGCTATGATAATATGCACATAATCCTCCTCAACCCTCAGCTATGATAATATGCACACAATCCTCCTCAAACTCAAGGTTGAGTGCGAGTCAAAAACTCAAAAAACTTCTGTGAACATCTAACTATCAAAGTCATCAAAAAAAAGAGAGAGAAAAAAGTCTTAAACAAAGTTGACTCAGAATATTGACTTAAGTATGTTGATGCTACAAGGCACAGAAGTATAATGGCTGAAATTACACTGCAGGGTTTTATTGCAATAAGATGTATCATGGCTGAAATGAGATGGCAGGGTTCTAGTGCAATCATGGCCCATTATCATAAACATTCTCAATTGTTGTTCTCAACACAGAAGATGAGATTTGAGTTGCCACTAAGCTGAGTATTGAGAATGTCTGTCAGTTCACAAACAATCACAAATCTCAGCTTTAAAAATATGCACATATTCTTTTCCAAACTCAGGTTTGAGTCAGACTCAAAACAAAAACATCTGTGAACATCAACTTGAGCATGATGGTCCACGGCATCTTGAGAAAAACAAACAAACAAGGGCTGTTTGTAAAACATGCATGCCCCCCATATGGGCTGTTAGTTGTAGTGGCAGCCATTGTGTGAATACGTTTTTTGTCACTGTGACCTTGACCTTTGACCTAATGTAAGTTATCATCCGGAAACCATTGTACTATTTTGAGTCACTGTGACCTTGACGGGGGGGTAGGGGGGGGGGGGGGGTGAGAGGGGGTAATAATGTGTGGTGGGGTAATTTATTAGATGTGTAAAAAAACAAATATTTGGGGGGGGGGGGGGGTTGGGGGTAGGGGGGAGAGAGAGGGTAGTATAATGTGGGGTGTGGTAATTTATAAGATGCTTAAAAACAAATTATTTTTTGGGGGGGTGGGGGGGTGGGGGGGGGGGGTAAGGGGGGTGGGAGTGAGAGGGGGTAATAATGTGGAGTGGGGTAATTTATAAGATGTTTAAAAACAAATTTTTTTTTGGGGGGGTGGGGGGGTAGGGGGGTGGGGGGTAGGGGGGGTGGGGGGTAGGGGGGTGGGGGTAGGGGGGTGAGAGGGGGGTATAATGTGGGGTGTGGTAATTTATAAGATGTTTTAAAAAAAATTGGGGGGGTGGGGGTGGGGGGGGTAGGAGGGGTTGGGGGTGGGTAAGGGTTTGGGGGTGGGGGGGTAGGGGGGTGAGAGGAGGGTATAATGTGGGGTGTGGTAATTTATAAGATGTTTAAAAAAAAATTGGGGGGGAGTGGGAAGTGGGGTGGTAGGGGGGTGGGGGGTAGGAGGGTGGGGGATGAGAGGGAGTAATAATGTGGGTAATTTATAAGATGTTTAAAAAAAATAAAATGGGAGGGGTGGGGGATGAGGGGGGTAGGAGGGGTGAGGGGTGGGTAGGGGGGGGGTGAGAGGGGGGTATAATGTGGGGTGGGGTAATTTATAAGATGTTTAAAAAAAATTGGGGGGGGGGGGTGGGGGTGGGGGGGGGTAGGGGGATGGGGGGTGAGAGGGGGTAATAATGTGGGGTGGGGTAATTTATTAGATGTTTAAAAAAAAAATATTATTTTTTGGGGGGGTGGGGGTTGGGGGAAGTAGGGGGGGTGGGGGTAGGGGGGTGAGAGGGGTTTATAATGTGGGGTGTGGTAATTTATAAGATGTTTAAAAAAAAAATTCGGGGGGGGGTGGGTGGGTGGGGGGGTAGGGGGTGGGGGGGTAGGGGGGTGAGTGGGGGGTATAATGTGGGGTGTGGTAATTTTTAAGATTAAAAAAAAATGCGGGGGGTGGTTGGGGTGTGTGAGCGGTGGGGGTAGGGGGGTGAGGGGTGTGAGCAGTGGGGGTTAGGGGGTGAGGGGGTAGGGGTGGGTGGGGGGGGAGAGGGGGTATAATGTGAGGTAATTTATTAGATGTTTTTAAAAAATATATTAGTTTTATTTGGGAGGGGTGGGGGGGGGGGTTAGGGGGGGGGGTAGGGGGGGTGAGAGGGGGTATAATGTGGGGTGTGATAATTTATAAGATGTTTAAAAAAAATGGGGGGGAGGGGTGGTGGGTGGGGTGGTGAAAGGGGGTAATAATGTGGGGTGGGGTAATTTATTAGATGTTTAACAAGATGCGTTTGTGAAACACAATGTCCCCCTATATGACGTTTGACTTTGAAGTGACCTTGACCTTGTGAAGGATGACCTTGACCTTTCACCACTCAAAATGTGCAGCTCCATGAGATGCACATGCATGCCAAATATCAAGTTGCTATATTCAATATTGCAAAAGTATTCATAAAATAAGCGATTTGGGCCACATATATTTGACCTCAGACCTTGAAGGATGACCTTGACCTTTCACCACTCAAAATGTGCAGCTCCATGAGATGCACATGCATGCCAAATATCAAGTTGCTATCTTCAATATTGCAAAAGTATTTATAAAATAAGCGATTTGGGCCACATATATTTGACCTCTGACCTTAAAAGATGACCTTGACCTTGACTGTTCACCACTCAAAATGTGCAGCTCCATGAGATGCACATGCATGCCAAATATCAAGTTGCTATCTTCAATATTGCAAAAGTATTTATAAAATAAGCGATTTTGGCCATATATATTTGACCTCTGACCTTGAAGGATGACCTTGACCTTGACCTTTCACCACTCAAAATGTGCAGCTTTATGAGATACACATGCATGCCAAATATGAAGTTGCTATCTTCAATATAGCAAAAGTTATTGCAAAATGTTAAAGTTGGCGCAAACAGACAGACCAACAGACAGACCAACAGACAGGGCAAAAACAATATGTCCCCCACTACTATAGTGGGGGACATAAAAATATTTTTTTTTGGGGGGGGGGGGGGGGGGGTGGGGGGGGGGGTAGGGGGCTGGGGGGTAGGGGGGTGAGATGGGGGTATAATGTGGGGTGTAGTAATTTATAAGATGTTTAAAAAAAATGGGTTGGGGTGGGGGGTGGGGGGGTAGGGGAGGTGGGTAGGGGGGTGGGTAGGGGGGTATAATGTGGGATGTGGTAATTTATTATATAAGATGTTTAAAAAAGAACGTGGGGGGAGGAGAGGGTGGGGGTGGGGGGTAGGGGGGGGTGGGGGTGAAAGGGGGTAATAATTTGGGGTGGGGTAATTAATTAGATGTTTTAAAAAAAAAATGGGGGGGGGTGGGGTTTGGGGGGGAAGGGGGGAGTGGGGGGTAGGGGATGAGAGGGGGTTTATAATGTGGGGTGTGGTAATTTATAAGATGTTTAAAGTAAATAAAAAGAAATTGGGGTGGGGGGGGGTGGGGGGTAGGGGGGTATAATGTGGGGTGTGGTAATTTATTAGATGTTTTAAAAAAAGATTATTTGGGGGGGGTGGGGGGTGGGGGAGTAGGGGGGTGGGGGGTGAGAGGGGGTATAATATGGGGTGTGGTAATTTATAAGATGTTAAAAAAAAAATTGGGGAGGGGTGGGGGATGGGGGGGAGTGGGGGGGAGGTGGGGGGGGGGGTAGGGGGGTGGGGGTGAGAGGGGGTAATAATGTGGGGTGGGGTAATTTATTAGATGTTTAAAAAAATGGGGGGGTGGGGGGGAGTGAAAGGGGGGTATAATGTGGGGTGGGGTAATTTATTAGATGTTTAAAAAAATGGGGGGGGGTGGGGGGGTAGGGGGGGTAGGGGGGAGTGAGAGGGGGGTATAATATGGGGTGGGGTTATTTTATTAGATGTTTAAAAAATGGGGGGGGTGGGGGGTAGGGGGTGGGGGGGTAGGGGGGTGGGGGGTGAGAGGGGGGTGGGGGTGAGAAGGGGGTTTAATGTAGGGTGTGGTAATTGATTACATGATGTTTAAAAAAAATTGGGGGGGGTGATATCCTCTATTCATTAAACATGAAATTTAAACTTATTACATTTGTTTCCCCTGTATATAAGAAAGATATAATAGTGTATTACCTCCCCTGTCCTGCTTATATTTATATTAATCAACAAAATTAAACATTAACACAATATTTAATATACAAAATATACAAAAAATCTCATATTCTGATAATATTTTTACTGATTCACTGTATTTTACTCAAAGGATGATGTTTCATTGGACTGATAATTACAGATTTAGGATTACAGACTAGTTGCTTCAGTAATATTGTTCAGAGTTTGCCCTGTTGGCCGCGTATGCATTCTTGAGTTATCATTCAAAAACCATTTTACTATTTCAGGTCACTGTGACCTTGACCTTTGACCTAGTGACCTCAAAATTAATTGGGGTCATCTGCGAGTCATGATCAATGTACCTATGAAGTTTCATGATCCTAGGCCCAAGCGTTCTTGAGTTATCATCTGACAACCACCTGGTGGACGGACCGACAGACCGACCGACAGACAACCGACATACCGACATGAGCAAAGCAATATACCCCCTCTTCTTCGAAGGGGGGCATAAAAATAATCAAAGTTGAGTCAGAATATTGTAAGTTTGTGATACTGTGTTACTAGGGCCTCATCTTGGAAAACAAGATCTAGTCCATCAAATTTCTAAGGACACCTTTAAGTTATGACTGCATTCTAAAGCTTAAAGATAAACATGATCATGATCAATATTTCCTTAGAATGAAGGACATTAGGAGATGAACACAACCAACAAAATGAACTATAACTAACCTAAGCTAATCATAGGTGAGTGTATGCATCTTTAATAATTGTCTTAAACATGCATTATTAAGCTTTGTCAGCGTTTTGATTTGCTACTTTTTGTTTGACTGACTAATCGTCTTATGTTATTTTGCTGGAATGACACTGCAACATCTTGTGATTTTATTCGATATAAACAACTGATATTACTCGTGTCAGATCCTTTATATCTTGGTAGGCATAGGTTTGTACACAAACCAGTTACTGCAAACATTATAATAGGATTAACACTTTGTATGCCACCTTATCCTTGGTAAGCCAATGGAATTTATTGTTTGTGATCTGTTTTCAGTGGGGCGTTTTCATTCCAAATTGGGTCCAGTACTCGGCCCCATTCCCAATAGGAACAAGAGTGCCAAACTGTCACAAGATACGCCCGTTTTAAGGCTTTGGACAACTTGATAACTTTACCATGACCCATATTTGAACTTGACCTACATATCATCTAGACACAACTTCTGACCAAAGTTGGTGAAGATCTGATGAAAACTACTTCAAATAGAGAGCGGACACCATGCTAAATGCTTGAAATGCACTAAGTGACCTTGTGACCTAGTTTTTAACCTGGCATAACCCATATTTGAACTTGACCTACATGTTGATATTGTCTAGACACAACTTCTGATCAAATTTGGTGAAGATCGGATGAAAACTACTTCAATTAGAGAGCGGACACCATGCTAAATGCTTGAAAAGGTTAAAGTATCCCTGTGACCTAGTTTTTGACCCGGCATGACCCATATTCAAACTTGACCTAAATATTGTCTAGATACAACTTCTGACCAAAGGAGTAAATACCCTTAAACAATAATATTAGGGGGGTAAAATACCTGTTAGACTAAATCCTTATCTGGACCCCTGCTAGCCATCTGTACTCAAGTTTGGAGAGCACTGGGAGTTTTTATTTGGGGAAAAGGCTTGCAAAATTGGCCTTACAATTTGGGTTAAAATGTATAGACAAAACTGAGAAAGGAAAGTACCTTATGTAAGACTATCTTGAAATATAGGAAACAAGAGCTGTCAGAGGAAAGCGCGCTCGACTATTCCATAAGCCATCATGGGGAAATTGTTCATATTCAATAATTAATTAGACGATCTTTCAAAATAAAAAAAGGAAAAAAAAAAAATTGTTGGAGGGAGGGGTAGGGGGGGGGGATGAGAGGGGGGTATAATGTGGGGTGGGGTAATTTATTAGATGATGTTTAAAAAAAATATGGGGTGGGTGGGGGGGGTAGGGGGGTGGGGGTGAGAGTGGGTATAATGTGGGGTGTGGTAATTTATTAGATGATGTTTAAAACTAGAGCTTTGTCACTGAATGTGACTTATACCCCCATACCACTTTGACGCAGGATAAAAAGTTGTTTAAAAGTTTCGGATGAATACAATTTGAATTAGAGTCCGGACAAAGTGGCGCCGTTGAAAATGCACTAATTGACCCTATGACCTAGTTCTTGACCCGACATGACCCATATTCGAACTTGACCTAGATATCAACTAGATGCAACTACTGACCAAGTTTGGTAAAGATCGGATGAATACAATTTGAATAAGAGTCCGGACAAAGTGGCGCTGTTGAAAATGGACTAATTGACCCTATGACCTAGTTTTTTACCTGGCATGACCCATATTCGAACTTGGCCTAGATATCAACTAGATGCAACTACTGACCAAGTTTGGTGAAGATAAGATTTATACAATTTGAATTAGAGTCCGGACAAAGTAAAATGCACTAATTGACCCTTTGACCTAGTTTTTGACCCAGCATGACCCATATTCGGACTTGACCTAGATATCAACTAGATGCAACTACTGACCAAGTTTGGTGAAGATCGGATGAATACAATTTGAATTAGAGTCCGGACAAAGTGGCGCCGTTGAAAATGCACTAATTGACCCTATGACCTAGTTTTTGACCCGGCATGACCCATATTCGAACTTGGCCTATATATCAACTAGATGCAACTGCTGACCAAGTTTGGTGAAGATCGGATGAATACAATTTGAAATAGAGTCCGGACAAAGTGGCCCCTTTGAAAATGCACTTATTGACCCTATGACCTAGTTTTTGACCCGGCATGACCCATATTCGAACTTGGCCTAGATATCAACTAGATGCAACTGCTGACCAAGTTTGGTGAAGATCGGATGAATACAATTTGAATTAGAGTCCGGACAAAGTGATGCCTTCCGCCCGCCGCCCGCCCGCCCGCCAAGGGGTTTCACATAATACGTCCCGTATTTTATACGGGCGTATAAAAAGTATATTTTTTCCCAAATGGGACCTAAAAGTAAAAATTGCAAGTTGAAGGTCTCTCCCCCCCCTCCAAAAAAATAATAAACAAGGGCTATTTGTAAAACATGCATGCTCCTCATATGGGCTGTCAGTTGTAGTGGCAGCCATTGTGTGAATACGTTTTTTGTCACCATGACCTTGATCTTTGACCTAGTGACCTGAAAATCAATAGGGGTCATCTGCCAATCATGATCAATATACCTATGAAGTTTCATGATCCTAAGCCTAATAATTCTTGAGATATCGTCCGGAAACCATTTTACTGTTTCGAGTCACTGTGACCTTGACCTTTAACATAGTGACCTGAAATTCAATAGGGGTCATCTGCCAGTCATGATCAATGTACCTATGAAGTTTCATGATCCTAGGCGTAAGCATTCTTGAGTTATCATTTGAAAACCATTTTACTATTTCGAGTCACTGTTACCTTGACCTTTGACCTAGTGACCTGAAAATCAATAGGGGTCATATGTCAGTCATGATCAATGTACCTATGAAGTTTTATGATCCAAGGCCTCTTGAGTTATCATTCGGAAACCATCTAGTGGACAGACCGACCGACGGACCAACCGACCGATCTACATGTGCAAAACAATATACCCCCTCTTCTTCAAAGGGGGGCATAATAAAAAATTGCTTTTAGATATCAACATTTTATTCATCTCTCATCCGGCCATATAAGTTCAACCTTAGTAAATATAATACTGAAAACGCCTTTATTCTCAATTTTATAGCATAACAGCAACAATACTAATTTCCCAACTTTAATAAAAATGCTGCATATTTTCCCAATCCAAAAGGACCTGACTCCATTTTAAAATGGTGGAAAAAAATTCATAGCATTTAAAGTAAATATTACACACATTTTTTGAAACTTCAATTCTTACTACTTCTAACACTTTAAAATCAACCTATTTACTCATGTAGGTTAACATTTGGATCACATAATTTTTCATCTCCTTCCACATGTCATCAAGCTATAGTGCAGACAAGCTCTATTTAGTCAAAACTGTGTTCTACCTTTAACAAACCATTGAACTAAACATTTGACAGAGACCTAGCAGGTTGTAATGTGGTTCTTGAATGTGCCACAAAATCTCATATATAGTGAACACTTGTGACAGATTTATGAAACTTGAGTGACTCCAATACCCACACCCACCCAACCCAACACACCGTGACCTACTGGGTTATAATAAGAACTTCAGTTTTGTTGGCAATCATTCTAAAGATTATATTGGGTATAAACCTATGACAAAACTATGGTGTGGAAGGCTTAAAGTAAAACCTTTCCCGCTCAGAAACAAATTGAAAATGACTATATGCAACCAGTCTGTTCAGGTTATATGCTGTTAACTGCTAATTAGGTCTGTAACGATACATTCGAATATTCAAATTACTTGAATACGGCTGTGGACGAATTGTATTCGTTAATCGCCACCTCCAGAACCGAATATTTGATGAATACAAACAACGTGGTTTCGAGTTTGAAAGTTTAATCATCTTAATCTTACCTTACAAATGAAGGTTCATACAATAAACCCCTATATTTAAATGTTCTTCTCCTTATTCCGGAGTTTTTCATCATGTTTACCCCACCCACTATGTTACACAGTGAGATTATAAACAAAAATGGCGTGCACCGGTTAAATATTTACAACATTGAATTTAAAAATCTTTCGATGTTTGTTTAATGTTTATTTAGGTAAATACCAGTGATTTGATGCTCAAACATACACACAAAGGATTAGCAGATGGAATTTCCATTTTGTTTATCTTTACGACAATGATTGTGCAACTTATCAACAAACATGGAACCTAGCATGTCAAGTTCCTTAATGGTTCTACTCAAGGATTTTATTAGTACTAGTAATGTTTTTTTTAAAACTGTGTTAAAAGTTTAAGCAGTTCTAGTCAGTGTTTTTTTTATTTCAAAGTGTTATATTTCATATTTTCAGTATGCTATGATACTCAATTAATCAAATTGAAAAATACTCATAGTTTCATACTATATAATGTCATGTCAAGTTGTCAGTATTACTTTTGTTCATTGAAATTCATATTCGTGAATAAATATTCGTATTTGCCACCCTGTATTCGTGATACGTATCGTATTTGTCACCTAGTTTATTCGTTACAGCCCTACTGCTCATCAGTATCTTAGGGTTGGAAATGAAGCCGTTAAAACTCAAACGTATTGAGAAAGGTCTTCAATTTAATTTGATTTTCTGAGGGATAACAAACACCTCAAAGTGTGTATCTTAGTGAATAGAAGTTAAGTATGTTTACCTGGTTGCTGTGTAAATCCAGCTTAATAAGATGCCGACATCCAGTCAACCCGTCAATCTTTGTCAGGAAGTTGTTGTTGAGGATACATATCCGCAGATTCACGCAGAAAGTCAGGTCACCGACTTTACGCAGATGCACTCCATCGAGACGAACATACAGGAGTTGAGCCACATCTGGGTGAAAAATATAATAATACATTGGTAAAATACTAGAATTATTAGCTAAATTTAATCAACAGTGCCGCAATTAAAGGTTTTCAGACATTTATGCCTTCTTTCACAAGCAGCGCTCCGGCTAGTAATAAATAGCATGGCACTGCACCATTGCCAAATAAGGTTGTCCCCTACTGTCCTTTATACTGTCCTGCCTTTTGTTCTTATAAAAAATATCAGTAAACATTTCCATCCCAACTCTTGCCATTTGAGTTATTGTAGTTGTTAGATTTAGGAGTGTGTGTATTTAGTAAAGCAATGTTATAGTCATTTGTATTATTAAAGAGAAAAAACAATAAGAAATGCAGTTTATTGTTGTGTTTATAATAACTTATAAGCCTGAAAATAATTGAAGAATATGAATCATCAGCCATTTCATATGTGTAATTTTATAAGAATTCGTATTTATTTTTAGAAATTACCATCCTGCTCTTTGTACATGGCTGGAGTGATGCTGACAAGATTAGCTTCCCAACTTTGACCTGAACTTTAATGAATGAATATATTAAAGTACTGTTATGATGAATACATTTTTGATTGCATTTGGATCATGTCAAATAGATCAGGAGGATCCTGTAAACACTCTGTTAAGTTGTGTTTTATTAGTGAAATGCGCACATGCAAAATCAAGTATTAAAATAAATAGGGCGCAATTCAAGCATGAAAAAGAATGTAAATGATAATACATATTTTACATTTGTAAACTCAATGTACGACCTTGACCGTACCTGTAGGGTTATGGGTCTAGCAAGTGACTTATCCTAAGAAGATTGAGATCAACTGTGGTAAGTTTCATGGCTGTGGCTCATAGGTTATTGGAGATACAGCTCAAGATAGAAAAAAATACTGTATACAAGGGTATTTTCAAGTCAAAATGGGCCATTACTCCGTTATTGACAAATAGTTTCCATTGCAATTTGACTTGCATCCTCCTTTTATGGTCTATATATACACTTAAATTTCCATGAAATCAGCCACAGTAGTTCTGACATATGGCTCCAGACACAAAAGTGTTGAACACAGACAGATGGAAGGATGGACGAAAGGACAAACATACGGACGGACATACAAGCGAAAATAATATCCCTCCGCATTACGGCTGGGGATCATTACTAACCTTTAATATATTTGCCGTTGTATAGTTTTCCACACGTTCTGATCAGGTATTCCTGGCTTGGAACTTTCAGCAAACCCTAAAAATAGTGAAAAGTATATGTTAATTATGTAAATTATAAGTTTAAAATGGATGAACTATTAAAGTATTTTTTAACTTGCAGTTTTTATTTATTATTATGGGTTTTTTATGTACTATTCAAATGCTTTTGTCCAATTTAGTTAATATTTTTGGAACAATTTTGATCAAAATGTGTAGACAACAACAATTTATTATTTAAATAATCCATGCGGTGGCGTTTGTCCAATTAAAATAATATTATTGAAACAATTTAGAATAAGACTTGTAGACCTAAATAATTTATTATTGAAATATTTGCATTCAAAATTAATATTTTTATATATAAATATCATGCCAAACAGGGTGATACCATGTAATGCTAACCAGAGAATTGTATATTAAATGAGGCCTAGGTTGTTTTTATACTTTTTATTTAACAATGCAAAATTAATTCCTCTGAAACTAAATACTTGTCAAACTTTAAAACTGTAGGGCCACAGGTGAGCAGCATTTTAACCTTGTTCTGGAAAAATGGGTCTTAACCCTTTGCATGCTGGGAAATTTGTTGTCTGCAAAAATGTTGTCTGCTGAATTACTAAAATTAGCATTTTCTTTGATTTTTTCTCAAAGAATACTATCAGAATAGCAAACAGTTTGGATCCTGATGAGACGCCACGTTCTGTGGCGTCTCATCTGGATCCAAACTGTTTGCAAAGGCCTTCAAAATTCGGTTCCAGCACTGGAAGAGTTAATACATCATGGTAAAGAATCATACCAGATCAGCATGTGCAGTCTGCACAGGCTTATCAGGGATGACACTTTCCACCTGCATTGGATTTTACCTAAAAAGGTTCTTCCTATTCTATGGAAAGTGTCGTCCCTGCCAACTGCACAGTCTAATCTGGGCGGACACTTTACACACATGAACTAGTACAAGTTTAATTTGTCAGAAAAAAGCATATTTATTGGCCAACCTGATTTTCGGCTTGGCGTATGGTCTCTTCCTCGCGTTGTTTGTAATACTTGTCAAGACTTGCGAGATTGGTGCCCTCACGATTCGTGTCGTGAAGTCGCTGAAACTTGGTCCAGTCCGGTATGCTAACCATGGTGACTGGTTATAGCTTTCAATGTCAGCTCATCTACTTTAGAATTTCAGGAACCAGTCAAAACTGCATTTTCTGGAAAAAAAATGTATGGACTTTATCTAACTAACCTTATTAATTTAAAAAATTTAACTTTTGGGTTATCTTATAATAGCCACTGCTTAATTGTATTTTCTGATGGAGAATTTTGTCTTGATATTGCAACCAAAACAATGCTGCATATGAATCCATTCACTTTCAGTTTACCTACTTTACTTTGAACTAGCTGAAAATGGAATACTATTCAATGTTTTCTGATATGAGAAACATATCCATGTAAAAGTATTATCAAGTCTATTAATGCTGTAACAACATCTATTGAAAGCATAAGGAACCACTCAAAATGGATAGCCAATTGTTTTTTAAATAAATAATGTATTAAAAAAAATAAGATCAAAATTACTGGTAATCTGACAATAATGCAGCAGAGGTTTTTAAGACCAGTAAAAATAGGTATTCTTTATGAAAATTCTGAAATACAAATACATGTAAATGAGTTCTTGCTTCATAATTTTAAGAGTTATAAACCTATTAAAAATGTAATTATTTTTAAAGAATATCAAATTGTATATTATACTTGAATACCGGTAATACAGTGTATTATGTATAACACACATGTATTATGTATGTATATTTGAATAATAGTATGTGAAAGTCTACAAAGACTTGAACATCAATTATTCTAGATACTTAAAGCACATTTGTATATATAGAGAATATTATGTGAGTTTGGGATAAAGATCAAGTTTATCATGCGAGGCTTAGAACCGATGAAGCGCGAGGCTTGCCAAGCGCTAACATGGTTCGTACCGAGCATGATAAACTTGATCTTTATATCCCAAACTCACATAATATTATATTTATCCTATTATTTCCTCCCAATTTTTAATTAATAATTGTCAAATATTGCATTTTTTGACTTTTTGTTTTTCTGTTGTTGACAAAAACAGATTCTCCAATTTTCGGAAAAATAAAATCTGATCTTAAAATAGCGATATTATAAAGCTCATGTTTATACAATCATTGTTATACTATCGATTTTCATCTTGTAATAGGATAAAATATATTCCTCCATTTTCACAACTATGTATTGATAATAATTTAAAGAAACACACACTTAAACCTTTCTCTGTTTCTCAGACTTAAAACAACATGCAATGCACCTTCTGAATTTCTTAACAAAAAGTAATGTTGATTGATTTATTCACAATGATCCCATTTTAAGGTTGAACGCTTTCTGAATAATGAATGCTAGCAAGGTCTGACAGTGTATTTGACATTAAATGAACTTCAAATGCTTCCATATAATAGACCTTCGATCACAAAACCTATTGAAAAGCGCTTCCTGAAAGCCCCATTTACAGGCAAATTGCTTAGATCAAAGACGATTCAATAACACTCTGGGATAAGAAGAAAATGCAGATCTTGAAAACTAATGAGATTTTAGAAATAGCTCGAAATCAATATGCATTAAAGAAGAAAAGAATATGGTAGTTTACGTCTCTTTTTTAAGTGGTGTATTCAAAGCCTAGTAAGATAACAGGTTCCCCTTGACATAACATAATAATGGCAAGATGTTTTATTGTGATTGGTTTGGGATTTTCTTATCATAAGGAAACTGTTGTTTTTTTAATTAATGAGCAAATTATTGATCAGGATATTTATCAAACCTGGACCTGAATTCAAAAATCACAGGGGTTAGAACGATATGGGTAATTTCTGATAACCTATGTATGTTCTATTCTCCTTAATTCAAATTTACGTTTTTTTTGTCTCTGCTTATTTAAAGATATAAGAATATGGTATCTCCCACTCAGATCTTCAAACACAAATTCTCTTGGTAATTTAAATCTGATGTCCACCAAATATATATCAATGCATGCTCTTTGAGTGCATCAGTTCTTATTAAAAAAATAGTTATTTCACTGAAAATTTTTGGTTGTCAGAAATGCAAGCTGCAATATATTTTTCTTTGAACGGGTTTATTGTGACTATAATATTTATATACTTTTCTGAAAGCTTAATATAAAGTGTACATTCCCATTTTTCTCCAGGAGAAAATAGAAACTATACTATTTATAATTACAAAATTATAATTTAACCAATTTTACTGTGTATTTTATTTCATTTTGTTCAGTAAGATGTCAATATACAACTATTTATGCATAGTAAAATTATATTAAAGTATTTGGTTAGTGGGTCTTTAAAAGCCCATAAACACTCAAACTCAACGAATATTTTGTACAATATTCCAAAAATCAAGTAAACACATAAACAAGAGCTGTCACCATAGGATGACATATGCCCCCTATAAACGCTTTGATAGAAGTTATAGCATTTTTCGAAACCTAAACGCAGATTTTGAAACCTAAACGCAGACCCTAAGTTCAAGGTCAAGGTCACAGGGGTCAAAATTTGTGTGCGTATGGAAAGGCCTTGTCCATATAAACATGCATACCAAATATGAAGGTTATGTCTCAAGGGACATAGAAGTTATGAGCATTTTTCGAAACCTAAACGCAGATTTTGAAACCTAAACACGGACCCTAACTTCAAGGTTAAGGTCACAGGGGTTAAAAATTGTGTGCGTATGGAAAGGCCTTGTACATATACACATGTATACCAAATATGAAGGTTATATCTCAAGGGACATAGAAGTTACGAGCATTTTTCGAAACCTAAACGCAGATTTTGAAACCTAAACGCGGACCCCAAGTTCAAGGTCAAGCTCACAGGGGTAAACAAGTATGCAACATATAAAAGCAATATGTCAAAGGATATAGAAAATATTTGGGGTAGTACGCAAACTTTAACATAGATTTATCAATAATATGCATATTCTAAGTATAAAAGGGGCAATAATTATGACAAAATGCTCGATAGAGTTGTCTGCTCTTGTTTATAGAATGGGGTGATGTTGGTAAACAAGTATGCAAAATATGAAAGCAATATGTCAAGGGACAATGAAAATAAATGGGGTAGTACGAAAAGGTTAACATTTGCACACTAACGGAAACGGCACGGAAACGGAACGCCGACGTGAGTAGGATAGCTCCACTATATATATTTCATATATAATACATGAGCTTAAAAGACCATTGAAATCCAAAACTCACAAAGCAAAAGACACCATTTGCAACCGATTAAGCAAATTAATAACAAATAAACAGTGTGACGGAAAGACGGACAGACGGAGAGTCCGAGCACTATATGCCCTCTTTCGTGGGCATAAAAAAAGAGCTGTCACCATAGGATGACTAATGCCACCTATAAACGCTTTGATAGAAGTTATGAGCATTTATCAAAAACTAAACGCAGATTTCAAAACCTAAACCCGGACCTTAAGTTCAAGGTGAAGGTCACAGGGGTAAAAATTTGTGTGCGTATGGAAAGGCCTCAGCATAGCAAATATGAAGGTTATATCTTAAGGGACATAGAAGTTATGAGCTTTTTTCGAAACTTAAACGCAGATTTCAAAAACCTAAGCGCGGACCCTAAGTTCAAGGTCAAGGTCACAGGGGTGAAAATTTTTGTGCGTATGTAAAGGCCTCGTCCATATACACATGCATACCAAATATGAAGGTTATATCTCAAAGGACATAGAAGTTATGAGCATTTTTCGAAACTTAAACGCAGATTTCGAAACCTAAACGCGGACCCTAAGTTCAAGGTTTAGGTCACAGGGGTGAAAATTTTTGTGCGTATGAAAAGGCCTCGTCCATATACACATGCATACCAAATATGAAGGTTATATCTCAAGGGACATAGAAGTTATGAGCATTTTTTGAAACATAAACGCAGATTTCGAAACCTAAGCGCGGACCCTAAGTTCAAGGTCAAGGTCACAGGGGTGAACATTTTTGTGCGTATGGAAAGGCCTCGTCTATATACACATGCATACCAAATATGAATAATCTCAAGGTACATAGAAGTTATGAGCATTTTTCGAAACTTAAACACAGATTTCGAAACCTAAACGCGGACCCTAAGTTCAAGGTCAAGGTCACAGGGGTGAAAATTTTTGTGCGTATTGAAAGGCCTCGTCCATATACACATGCATACCAAATATGAAGGTGATATCTCAAGGGACATAGAAGTTATGAGCATTTTTTGAAACCTAAACGCAAAGTGTGACGGAAAGACAGACGGACAAACAGACGGACGGACAAACAGACAGACAGTCTGATCACTATATGCCCCCTTTTCTTCCAAAGGGGGCATAAAAATCCATGGTTCTTATAGCAATAGTTCAAATTTCAACGATAGATTTAACACCATACAACATGCTTGTTTTTATTTTTTGAGTCACAATATGTTTCATGTGAATTTCCAGCTACGATATCAGAACAATTACGAGCGAACGTGAGATTTGCTTCGTGCAGCTTTTCATGAATACGTTGTTCTTCCAACGCTGCCTGAAGACAGCTTCGCGTTCGCTTGTAAATGTTTCAATATCATGGGAAATTAACATGGAATATATTGTCGCATTCAAAACTAGAAATGCGGCTGCGGCCAACGCATATCCACACGCCGCAACTTTTGACCCAGGGGTCAGATCAAAATTCCAAATAGTGCACTGTCGCACATATGCTCATTATTATGCTACCGTGTGTTTAAGTTTCAAGGTTCTAGTGCTCATAGTGTATGAGAAGATAGTGGCCAGGACGGACAGACGGCGGGAATAACCACATAATCCCCCTGCTCCAGTTCGGAGCGTGGGGATAATAAAAATGAGCATTTTGTATCTCGTTAAATCTATTTTTCCATATCACATCTAGTGTTGACATTTTGGCTATTGATAAAGGAACACTGATTTTTTATGGGTTAACTTTATTTTAATAAATAATTTGCGAAATATTTGTTGATTTTGAGTGTTTTTTTTACTTTAATATGCTGCAAAAAATTGTTATAGACTTAGGGTATTCAAACAGTACACCAAAAAAATTATGTTAACTATATACATGTACAGGTTGTTTTGGGTGATTTTTATAGCAATTATTCAGTCATACTAAAAATCCCAATTCCAGCACCAAAATTCCGAAATGATGGTTTGACTAGCAGATGTTTTGAAATAGGGTTGTTAAGTATAGAAATTAAGGGTCTTAAGTTTGTATACACTATAACTCCAATATAGCGCGGTCAATGGGGTCCAAGCCGCGAAACAGCGTTATAACAGATCCGCGTTATAGGTTTTGAGCTCATTTACTGCAGGGCGCTATAAACAAAACAGGTATAGAATGTATCCATTTAACTCATATCTTTATTAGTTTCAGTTTTATGTAAGTTTTATAAAAAATTATTAAAATGTTACAAATCAAGCAATAATATGTTTTCCCATTAAAAAGTAAAATGACACTTTAGTTCTGATTTCATGGGATAAGGTCATATTCTCAAAAGGGTGAGAAAAAGCCCTGCTATAACATAAAGACCAATGGCTATTATGTTCTTGTTACACTGTGTTACAGACAACACAGTATTTTTTTTCTTCAAATTTTTGGGAATTGGGCCGTCTCTCTTTGGAAATGGGAATAACGCATACGTTTGCCTAAAATTGAGAAATTAATGTTGTTGATTTTGTGCTTACAAATATTGCAAAATTGATAATAAAAGTGATTTCATTATTATGTTTTCTAAGGCTCAACTTATAGAGCTTGATTTGGAGATAATTTGACATGTTTAGACTTATTTAAAAAATAAAACAATTTGGAAACCTTCAATTGGGATTTTTAGGTCTCATATTGGAAAAATATATGCTTTTTTCCATTGGGAATAGATCCCCCTAACGGACCCAAATTTGAACGAAAAAAAAAACACTGCACCATACTGCCCTACAATGTGTTCAATTGTAAGAAATTCGTTGAAGTTCATACATTTAAAATTACATCCAACTTACCCTTTATATCCATCAAACACCGTTCAAATTATCTTAAGAAGTTTGTCGTAGTCGTTGTCAAATTTATATAAGTATCGACAAATGCCTGTGCAAATATTTTCAATCCCAAATAACACAGTAACTTTCTATGCAGGATAAGTAAAATGCTTTGTAGATATCAATATCACCTAGTTCTCAAAAAAGGCCCATTTATACGCACTGTGCACTACGGTCCAATATCCATTAACACTGATCCAGAATTATAGTTTACTGAAACCTACATATTTTAATATTAGACGGAAGAATAATATTTACAAAACCTGCCATCAATATCAGTCTGTTAATAACATTCGATATTCCATTTAACAGCACAGCGGTGTATCTTTAAATATTTCATGAGCTCTCAGTTTGAATTAAATACCGCTATTAAAAATGTTAAACTAAGAAGCCAATATTGTTATTGTATAATTTCTTTGCAGTAAACATAATCCCTCAGTGTTGACAGGTTTTCGTGCTTAATTGGCCAGATGTCAAATATTAAAACCGATGGAAACAAGACTTGTTAAGTATAATGTTACATGACAGCTGTATACCGGTATCTCAAAATGCTATTAAACAGACAATAACCTGGCTATGTTAAAGTAGCAGAACTAACAAGGCTAAATGATATACCTCTGAAAAATCAGTTGTTACTGGCCATAAAAAAGACTTTACAAATTGCAGGAATTATGTTATCTTGGTTTATCTTTAGTGATTGAAACTGAAATAATGAAAACAAACATAACCATGACATTGTAAACAAGACTATTGTCAAGCAATATAAGTCCCCTACCGGCTCCACCATTGTAAGAATTTCCAGATTTTTTAATATAAATTTGTTGCCATAGCAACCAATTTTTTTTATTTAGGAACAAAATGAATGACGTGCATAATATCCATATTGCCATCTATCCATGTTTCAAGTGACATGAAAAAATATTAAGAACTTTAAAAGTTATTGCAGGATCCAGAAAACCACCATTTTCAGCAGTATGTCTAGTCTATTTGTTGCCATAGCAACCAGAATTTTTTACGTCGGAATGAAATAAAATGACGTGCATAATGTTCATATTGCCATCTATCCATGTTTAAAGTTTCATGAAAAAATTTAAGAACTTTTAATGTTATCGCAGGATCCAGAAAAAACACCATTTTCAGCAGATAATTTCTATTCTATTTGTTGCCATAGCAACCATAATTTTTGACGTAGGAACAAAATGAAATGACGTGCATATTGCCATCTACCATGATGATGTTCCAAGTTTCATGAAAAAAATAAATAAAACTTTTAAAGTTATTGCAGGATCTAGAAAAGTGTTACGGACGAACGCAGACAAAACCATAAGTCCGGCCTACCGGTTTCACCGGTTTCCTAATAAAAAGCAATTTTCTCAAAAGATAGATATTTTTGATTAAAATTTCTAATTTTTAACAACTGTTTTTGTAGACAGTTTATCAAATGAAGAGGACATGAATTTTGTAGCAATAAGGTTGTAGTACAGCATATTCAAACGGATGGAAATAAGACTTGTTAAGAATAATGTTACATCACAGCTATCTCAAAATGCTATTAAACAGACAATAACCTGGCGATTTTAAAGTAGCAAACTAACAAGGCTAAATGATATAACTCTCAAAAGACTATTGTTACTGGCTATAAAAAAGACTGCATTATTGCAGGAATTATGCAATATTAGTTTATTCTTAGTGACTGAACCTGAAAAAATGAAAAGGTGCATCATAAACAGTGAAATTGTAAATAAACAAGGGCTGTTTGTAAAACATGCATGCCCCCCATATGGGCTCTCCGTTGTAGTGACAGCCATTGTGTGAATATGTTTTTTGTCAATGTGACCTTGACCTTTGACCTAGTGACCTGAAAATCAATAGGGGTCATCTGCCAGTCATGATCAATGTACCTATGAAGTTTCATGATCCTAGCCATAAGCTTTCTTGAGTTATCATCCGGACACCATTTTACTATTTCGGGTCACCGTGACCTTGACCTTTGACCTATGACCTGAAAATCAATAGGGGTCATCTGCCAGTCATGATCAATCTACCTATGAATTTTCATGATCCTAGGCGTAAGCGTTCTTGAGTTATCATCCGGAAACCATTTTATTTTATGCTTTCCGGTGAAAATAAGAGAATTATCAGTGAAATAAAATTGGTATTCCACTGTTCTAAACAGTGAAAAATAACAGTGACAAATTTCGATATTTTTCACTGTTTTACTGTGAAATGACGTCATTTTTTAACGAAATGACGTCATTAATCCAGCGAAATTATCCAGTTAAACTCATTTACAATGTAAACTAGAAATGGCGCGGCAGAGGCCGACGCGTATCCCCACGCCGAATGTTTGACCTAGGTGTGCCCCAGGGTTGGTAATGGGGCCATGCATAGCTGAGATTGACCGTATTGTCATAAGAGAAGTTCATCATCAATTAGAAGTGAATTGGTGTAGAAATGAAGAAGTTATAGTAAAAGGCAATTTTGGGTGGGTGTGACATATGTGGGCAGGGCGCCCCAGGGTTGGTAATGGGGCCATGCATAGTTGAGATTGACCGTATTGTCATAAGAGAGGTTCAGTATCAATTTGAAGTGAATCGGTGTAGAAATGAAGAAATTATAGTAAAAGGCAATTTTGGGTGGGTGTGGTCTATGTGGGCGGGGCGCCCCAGGGTTGGTAATGGGGCCATGCATAGTTGAGATTGACTGTATTGTCATAAGAGAAGTTCAATATCAATTTGAAGTGAATCGGTGTAGAAATGAAGAAATTATAGTAAAGGCAATTTTGGGTGGGTGTGGTCTATGTGGGCGGGGCCCCAGGGTTGGTTATGGGGCCATGCATAGTTGAGATTGACCCTAATGTCATAAGAGAAGTTCAGTATCAATTTGAAGTGAATCCGTGTAGAAATGAAAAAATTATAGTAAATGGAATTTTTTGGTGGGTGTGGCCTATGTGGGCGGGCGCCCCAGGGTTGGGATTGGGGCCATGCATAGTTGAGATTGACCCTAATGTCATAACAAAAGTTCAGTATCAATTTGAAGTGAATCCGTGTAGAAATGAAAAAATTATAGTAAATGGAAATTTTTGGTGGGTGTGGCCTATGTGGGCGGGGCGCCCCAGGGTTGGGAATGGGGCCATGCATGGTTGAGATTGACCGTATTGTCATAGGTGAGGTCCAGTATCAATTTGAAGTGAATCGGTGTAGAAATAAAGAAGTAAATGTAAAATAACCTAAAAAAATGAGTGATAATTTCTGACGCGGCCCCACCCCAACCCCTATAACTTTTGACCCAGGGGTCAGATCAAAATTCCAAATAGTGCAGGGTCGCACATATGCTCATAGCTACCATGTGTGTAAATTTCAAGGTTCTAGTGCTTTTAGTGTAGGAGGAGATAGTGGCCAGGACGGACGGACAGACGGACGGACGGACGGATGGACGGACGGACGGACGGCGGAGATCACCACAATATCCCCACCTTTTTTTCAAAAAGCGTGGGGATAATAAACGGTAAAAAAAGCGTCAAATAAAAGAAAATTTGTTGGATACGATGGAATATCGATTTTATTTCACTCGTGATCATAGAAAATATATATTTTCCCTCGTGGCTTCGCATCTCGTGAAAATATTTTTTTCTATGATCACTTGTGAAATAAATTCGATATTCCACCGAATCCAACAAATATCCTCTATTTACTATTTCGGGTCACTGTGACCTTGACCTTTGACCTAGTGACCTGAAAATCAATAGGGGTCATCTGCGAGTCATGATCAATCTACCTATCAACTTTCATGATCCTAGGCCTAAGCGTTCTTGATTTATCATCAGGAAACCATTTTACTATTTCGGGTCACCGTGACCTTGACCTTTGACCTAGTGACCTCAAAATCAATAGGGGTCATCTGCGAGTCATAATCAATGTACCTATGAAGTCTCATGATCCTAGGCCTAAGCGTTCTTGAGTTATCATCGGGAAACCACCTGGTGGACGGACCGACCGACAGACCGACCGACCGACATGTGCAAAGCAATATACCCCCTCTTCTTCGAAGGGGGGCATAAAAAGCCATTTTCTCAAAAGATCTGTATGTTATGGTCTCATTTTTAAAGCCATATATAAACACTCAAAATCAATTTTGTATCTTGAGAAATCTATGTTACTATATCACATCTAGCGTTTAAATTTTGGCTTTTGCTATAAGGAACACTGATTTTGTATGGGTTAATTTCATTTTCTGAAATATTTTACAAAATATTTGTTGATTTTGAGTGTTTATGGAGCTATAACAGATGTTTTTGTAAACAGTTTATCAAATGAAGTGGACATGAATTTTGTAGCAAATAGGTTATAGCAAAGCAAGCGACAAACTTATTTTACTATTACCAAATAGCCTTGCTGTAATTGAGACTGCTTGCATATAAAATAGTACTGGTCTGTATAACAAACTTAACTTAAGAATTAGGAACTTTTTTAATGAAGAAAAAAATTGTTACATCATCTGTGTAAGTTAATTAAACAAAAAACTAATCTTAAAATCCTGCGCATAAAATTTTGAAAGAAAGCTTTATCAATACGATTGAATACATGTGCATGTAAATATCTTTAGTACAATGTAATCAAAATTTATTACAAAACAAGAGATGTGTTTGTCAGAAACACAATGCCCCCTATTGTGCGGCTTTGAAATAAAAATTAATTTTACCTTTGACCTTGAAGGATGATCTTGACCTTGAACTTCCACCACTCAAAATGTGCAGCTTCATGAGATACACATGCACGCCAAATATCAAGTTGCTATCTTCAATATTGCAAAAGTTATGGCCAACGTTAAAGTTTTTTTCCTGACAGACAGACAGACTGACATACTGAAATACAGTTCAACTGCTACACGCCACCCTACCGGGGGCATAAAAATAAATAAACTTTTAATAATGCATAGTTTGATTTCAGTGTATAGAATGACAATTCCTAGGTAAGATTAGCTAATTAAACTTAACCGAACAGGTTTCATAGTAACGACTTGAAGTTGACAACGTATCGTATTTAGTCTTCCAGAGCCGTGACAGATTTATGTCATGCATTTAATAACGTTGCAATTATTCAAGGCAATCAAAGCATATACTGCTTCTTCCGTGTAAGTTCAATATAAATTTTTCACTGACATATGGGGACTGTTTTTTGGATTAAATTTGTCAAATCCATTGAATAATACATCTTTAACTCTTTCAGAGCAGGAACCGAATTTTGAAGGCCTGTGCAAACAGTTTGGATCCAGATGAGACGCCACAGAACCGAATTTTGAAGGCCTGTGCAAACAGTTTGGATCCAGGTGAGACGCCACAAAACGTGGCGTCTCATCAGGATCCAAACTGTTTGCTATTCTGATAGTATTCTTTGAAAAAATCAAAGAAAATGCTAATTTTAGAAATTTTAAATTTAGCAGACAACATTTTAGCAGACGACAAATTTCCCAGCATGCAAAGGGTTAATCAACAAAATGTGTAGAACAAGGACAACATGGTTGTTTCATCATGCAATTAGGGTTTCATTCGGATATTTTCAATTCCATCTTGAGTTTCCATTATGTCTGACCAGCATACACTTTATTTTAATATTGTTATATGATCAATAATCCCTAAACTACTTTGTGTTCAATTAAATTTTATTCATCAAAAAGTTATAAATGATGTCAAACTGCAAAAAAATCCATTTATATAAACTAGAGTGTTCACAAGGTTTTACTAAAGCCATATACACATGTAAAGCCATATAAGGAAAACTGCCCCGCCCCCTGGCGGCCATGTTTTTCAACCAACAGGAACCATTTCAAACTCTTACATTAGATATCATGGGACCCAATCTTCTGACCAAGTGTCATGATGATCAGACATCACATGTGACCTCCAGAGTGTTAACAAGGTTTTACTAAAGCCATAGAAGGAAAAATGTCCCCCCTGGCGGCCATGGTTTTCAACCAACTGGGACTCCTCCAATATATCATTGATACAAATCTTCTTATCATTAGTTTCATGAAGAGCGGACAATTAATGTGGCCTCAAAAGTGTTAACAAGGTTTAACTATAGCCATGTAAGGTAAAATGCTCCGTCCTCTAGCGGCCATGGTTTTCAATAAACCAGAACCAATTTTAAACTCGTCCAAGATTTATTTATTTTTTCATCTGCATTTGGAGTAAATATTATTCATCTATCCAAATGAGCTGCCTATTTGGAGCAAGGCTGCATTTATTAAAGCGGGTATATACGATTTTTATATGTGCTGAATTGTAAAATATTGATACAAATATGTTATAATACCACACAATATGCAAGAAAAATGATACATTTAAGACGAATTTCATAAAATACAGCAAATACAAATTAGGGCCCTGAGCCGATTGTGACGAAGATATAGAGAATACTAGGTCGGTGCCGAATAAAGCAAAGTTTATTTTGCGAGGCTTAGAAAATCTGAACCACGAGCCTTGGCGAGTGGTTCAGATTTTCGTGCCGAGCAAGATAAACTTTGCTTTATTCGGCACCGACCTAGTATTCGATTTATCCCATCAATTTTCTTAGTCGTAAATTATTTCTTTAAACATAGAATAGGAAAATCGAACTAGACGGAAAATCCCAAAGATATTTTAAGCAAACATTGTTTCATTATTTTAATCGTGTCGAGCCTAATACATTACAAAAAGATCAGTAACCAACCTTTTTTTCGTTTATCATACCTCTACGTCCCCGATTTTTAAGAAATAATGAAAAAAAGACACTAAACAACTGCATCTTTAGCGTGAAACAACATGCATTGTGTCGTATGACGTATTAATAATGACGTCACGAGTACGCGCACTTAATATTTGTAAATAATGTTTATTTGCTTTTTGAGTTGCATTATGTGTAAAAACTATATTACATCTTGGTATCAAATTGTTTGTTTTGTTAAATCTGATTCGATTTTACTAAAAATGATTACTTTATAGTTGATTCCGAGTAATATGAACATTCTTCGCCGCGCGTGACAGCTATATTTCAGCACTGCTGAAATAAAGGTAAATTTATTCCACAGTGGTTTATTTCGACAATGCACGTCTGATGATGGGATAAAATTCGTTATTATTTTCCTACAATAACCGATGCATTCGTCTTTTTAGTAAGTGTTTGTGTGTCGTATGAATCGATATCGCTGCAGGAATTTCAAATGAACCGTTAAACTAAATTTAGATTCACATCGTACATGCATGATATACATGCTGGCGAATTCGGCTGTACAGCCTTTTTCGATTTCAGAATTAAATATCTGGCTTATTTAGCATTTTTCGACACATGTTCTTCTTAACTTTTATTTTAGTTCATATTGAAATATATGTATAATAAGTTTTTACACATTTTATATTAATAAATAACTATTTGACAAGATCGTATATACCCGCTTTAAAGCTGGTGAGTTTTTTGTTTGACTTTGGATCAATTAACTGTTGATTTTTTACTATGGAGGTTTTTCAATAATTTTCAAAAAGTAAAAAAATATTTAAAATTAAAGTGGCGCCTCAGAAAATAAACAAATAAAGAGTTTTTAACAGAAATTTCAAATAATTTTCTGCTGTACAGTTAAAAAAGTGTTAAAGTCATGTACACTACTGGAGAATACCCAATTATTGGTGCAGATATTTTCATCCAACACATAGAGACATATTTTGGTTCTATTACAAATACGAGAAAAAAAGTAATTTTACACATAACTTTGATTGCATTTAATATCATTGAAGAAAAAGCATTTGATAAATGTTATTACTATAAGATATGATGTTATATATTTTATTTTACATGGCGTTATAAAAATGTTCAGTGTTGTGGCGAGGTATCAAATAAGGTGGGACAAATGTCTCAAAGCTCATGAAAACTTGGGGAAATGTTCTATATTTTTGAGCCACAAACTCATGAAGTTAAACTTATTGTTAATCAACTAAAAAATCTTACCTTTTGGTGTATTAAACAAATAAAACACAACAAACAACTCTATTACATTTTGCAGTTATACACATATCATGCATACTGCATAATTTATGTACTCTTTCAACTTATATTTAAAAAAAAATTTTTTTTAAATTCTTGTTCAGCTTCGTATAAACCCTATCTTAGCAAAAAAAGCAAATCAATGAAACTAACACAGATGATCAAAAAATCAATACAAATTGTAAACCACCAACTACTTTGGCTAAAGCTCTGATAAAATACAGATATCAACCTTTAGTTATAAGGTTGTGACAGTCTCACTTCTAGTTTTAATTTGGCTTTTACAGAAACTAAACTGCAAAGCTTCGCATTTATGACAACACAAATAAACATACAATAGAAATTTAAAAATATAGTTGAAGGTTTAAAAACATGTTTTAAGGGGCTTGATAACAAAGTTTTTCATTTTTAAAGAACAAAAAAAAAGGAAAAAGTTTACCTGATTGTGGCTCAAACAACTGAACTTTGGTCCAAAGTTTGGTGTAAAAGTTGATCCCCTAAACCAATTCGCCATGCAGTCCCATGGATTATTGCATAAGATATTTAATACAACCAATCCACCAATTGACACACACAAAAACAGAAACACTTAACAGTTTTCAATTGTTTTACATTTGCAACCATTTATATGCGGTCGTGCGGTCGTTGAGTTGTAACACTCCGGTCTACCATTCCAGAGGTCCCCGTTTCAAATCCTGGCCGGGGCACTGGAAATTTCAGAAATGCTTCATGTGTTTCCCACCCAACTTGAGATGTACTGGTATGAAACCCAGGTAATTCTTGCGTGTATTGGTGCTATACACTGAGCACGTAAAAGAACCAAGGTATCTATTCGCAAAGAGCTAGGGTACTGTCTCTTCTGCTTGCTGTCTCTTCAGCAAAACCGAAGGACCCCATCGGAAATAAGTGCTTGCACTTTCATGGGTTATCCTTGACCACAAGGTCAAAATAAATACATACATACATCCTCCTATTACCGTGTATCGAGCGGTTAAGGAAACAAGACAAATAATTTCTGAATTTAAGCAAACAATTCTGAAATAAACGATTTACCTTTAAAGATTTATTTAATTCCTGTTATATCCATGCCAAAATGGTTTATTTACAGCATGTTGACCATGCAAAGCCGATAGTTCCATACACACTCGCAAATTACATCTACTACATGTATGTGTGTTGTTTACCTGGTATCGAACCATCAGTCATCCGAAAAGCAAGAGTACTCGATTGCAATAGGCATTAGGCCAAGAATACTTCGAAAATTCAATCCACTGAACATATTTTTACAAACTGAAACAGTAATATAACTACTGTGTACAATTTAACAAGTTTCTGTTTTTTCCATTTTTTCGCCTCCCAGTTATAGTCAGAATTTATTGTTCGGGAGTAACACGTAGACGTATCCATCAATCCTCTTTTGAGCAAAATTGACAAATATAAGTGCTCAAGTATTGCAAAAACACAAAAGTTCGCCCTTTGTTCAAATAAAATTTCTGCATATATGTTAATATTAAAAGATTTAATAAAAAAATCGGGACTGGGTTAACTCACTGAACGTGTGTATATCGTCATGTCACCTATTTTCGTGCTGTGAGCGCAAAGATTGTTCCAATTTAAAACTCTTTCTGAAAATCTGTACAAGTAAAATAATTTTCTTTAAAATCAATACAATTTATGAAAGTGATGCAGTTGATTGTCTCACTTTGAATTTGTTGTGGAAGTTTAATGAAGAGGACTGAAATAATTGAATGGAATAGGGATAAAATTAGATTATTTCAGTTGAAGAAAGATTTTTTCCTCATTTTGGTGGTGTCTGTATTTATTTTCAAGCCTAGTAATGATAGTGAAACAAAATATTATGAGTGCATGCCTATGGCATTATCATCACAGCCGCATTCTTCATGTAAACAATGTGATTGAAATCAGGCGACGATCAATATAGGGTAATTCACTCCCTGATATACAGTGATCTTTTATTTTTTAATACGCTATAAAAAGTCATTTCAACAATCTTTTCCTTTGAACATTTCCCTTCAACCTGAAAGTGAAAGACTAAATATAAAAACGTTTTCACCAAAGTCGACGTGCGAATTATTGCTCTACTTGATGTCCGATTATGCAATTGTACTTCAATAAAAGGGCTGGATTTAATTTCATAACAACAATCAAAAGTTTACTCACGGTGAAATGTTTATCAAAGTTTCATTATTTTCCTTTAAAGTTGATGGAGGTCGCCATTAATAAACGTTCCCAGGCAACTTAATCGCAAACCAGTCTGGGATTTAATAAATCCCGTCGTCCAAGGTTACACTCCACGTTATCTGGCGTGTGCTCATTTTCTAATTAGAAGGTCTATGAATCTATGATAAAAGTCAAACAAACGTTTATCAGAAGCGTAATATAATTGAAATGTTTCCTTATATTTCCCTACATATTTTATCAGATTAAACAATACATATGCCTTATATGAAAACAAAGTCTACAATTAAAGAAGTCCGACAGTGCTGTACTATTTCTTGATTGTGACTTGATTTAAATACAAATGCTAGCAAAATATCGCCTAATACTTTTTCCGATAAAAGTATTGATTATTATATGATGTGAATTTAAATGCAGATATTAGTTATCATTCACAACCAAAATGGCTTCAAAATTATCGGACCAAAAATTATTACAACCACAGCTGCTGCTGCTACTACTTCTACTGCTAGAAAAAAAAAAAATAACCTTCTGTTACAATGCAAGCACTTTATATTTTAGAAACGATCGCTGCAAGAAATCTTTGACATTCATGCACACTTTAACGCTGTATTAGGCAATCTTCAAAAGAATACAATGAAGGAATTAGAAAGTTTGAAAGCGACGTTGCATGAAACTTTGCAAAAAGACATATATATGTTTAAGCAACTAGAGAAAAAATGAAGACTATGAGTACTATTGTCGAAGACATTGGATACTCTGTATCGGAACGCGTATTTCTTGCCAATATAAAATTCAATAAAGAGAAAAGGTTATCAATGCAAATTTTAGAAGAAATAGAAAAGAATTTCAGAGTCAAGATTTTGCTTTAGTACAACGTCAACTTTTACTATTGTCAATGCGTGCTCTAAAAATTCCTATGGCTTCCCTTATTTCGATGAGAAATGCGCCAAAAAACATCACAGATCTTTAGTAGTAGTATTTCTTTTGACCAAGCAGTCAAGGATCACGAAAGTGCAAGCAATTATTTCCATTGGGGTCCTTTTTTGTTTTTTGCTGAAGAGACAGCAAGCAGAAGATACATTATTGGGATACAAGGAATCGGGTGCGATACCATAGCTCCCTTGGTTCTTTTACGTGCTCAGTGTATAGCACCGATACGCGCGTGAATTACCTAAGTTTCATACCAGTACATCTCTAGTTAGGTGGGAAACACTTGAAGCATTTCTGAAATTTCCAGTGCCCCGGCCGGGAATTGAACTGGGGACCTCTGGAATGGTAGACCAGAGTGTTTACACTCGACCACCGCACCACCACAATCTTAACATTGTGAAAGGTTATTTTTTCTGTAGATTAAAAATACACTGTGATATCACGATTAGTAAAGATACTCATGATTAAAGCTCAAGTTTGATCTTGGAAACCGCTGGTTCTACAAACAAAAAATGCTCAATTATAGAAAAAAATCAGTGAAAGTATCATTTATTTAAGCGAGTTATAATATGATGATGATACAATATTGATAGTTTTTACATTTAAACATTTTACACTTAACAAGTTGTAAAAGTTGTAAAATTGTCTTTACTGACTACTTGTTTGTTTATTTCTGTCTGATTTGGAATGAATGAAATAAACTACAAGCGGGTGGTTAAAACAATCTCACCTTAAAATATTTGTGGATATGTATTACTCCTCTACGTCGATCGTGTCTTTTTCTATATATAATTTGATACGTATCGGTAAGGAGATTCCAGTTTTATGTTTGAATTTTCAAACATGACAACATGTTTTAGGAGATACATTCATCAAATCGATCCATTCATACATATCGCCAACTTCCGCGCAGATATTTGACTGGAACCTGCATAGCTGGATCAAATCACTGCCTTCATAACCAACCATGTGATTATAGCCGAGCTACGTGCCACAATAATTTTCCCGTTGTTATTCTGGCCTTTTAAATTTCGGTAAATTATTTTTTATTACGAATAAAGACTTACCCACTATTTTCAAATATAAAAGAAAATGATACTACTTTGAATAATATATTACTTAAACAAAAATAATATCATACCAACATCAGGTAGGATTTTCTAATGATGGTAGAGCTTGTATGTGAGAACATGGAACAACAACTCTACATGAATTAGATAAACAAACAGGTACAGACACGACGAGGCATAGTAAATTGCCCGTAAATCCTTGAAATGTCCATCTTAACAAGGTTTTTTCCTTGTAAAATAAGTGAAGTTCGATTCGACAAAACTCTTGCATGTGGTCAGTCATTCAGGTAAACAGCCTACGCTTTTATTGATGTATTTATAACAATCTAATGACCGTTTATTGTTATTTATAATTATTACCAATTTACAACAGTTACCTCCCTTTTTACGTGTTTAAGGTTTCTGACCACTAATTAATCTTTAAACATTTTTTAAAATCTAGTTAATGTTAACTTATCAATGATTGACCTTAAAGTATGAACATTTATTACCTAATGTTGACTAAAACTAAACATTAAACTTTCGTTTATCATTTGGTGCTTATAAATTTATAATCAAATGCATTGTTCGAATTTTATGTTTAAGGGGCAGTTTTCCTAGTACATAAAAACAAGCTAATTCCCTTTTTATGTCCCCCACTATAGACCGTTCCATAATCGATAAATTGACCGCCGCCATATTGTCAGTCACGTGACTGTCCGCCATTACACTGCTGCTAACTGGTGCGAGACTGCGATTCCAAAAGCCAAAAACGTAGAGAATACCCGCTTAACCGTTGTCGGATAAATAAATTACTTAATGAATTACTGTGAGGCGATTATCACATTTTTGTTGTTTAAATGATTGTTTGAAGTTGAGATTGATTGTTACAAATAAAATGTTTAAAATGCTTTCGTGTATTTGTTTTTTTTTATATCTGTAATCAAGTGGTAATCATCGGCGAAAATTTGCCGGTTCAGTTGCTCATACTATGTCTTAGACTTGTTACTTTTAACGTTTCACAAACAATTCACGCATGTATTGTTGTGTTGATTTTAATAGCCGCAACATCAAGCAATTTATATTTTAATTAATACTTATTAAAGATTCTCGCGCAATTAATTACCGCTAATTGTTTGTAATTGGTCTCATGTGGTAAAAATCTACATTCCAAAATCATAACATATTATATTAAGTATGATATTTTTGATACGCCTTCCTTTATTTTTCTTGTTCTAACTGATATCAAAGATAAAAAATTGTGGTTTGGATTTATATTTAATTATGGAATTTTGTCACGTTAAAAAACGAGCTTTTTATTATGAGAGAGTGATATTGATCTTGACGATCTTTTATGTGATTATTCGGAAGATGAAGAGAATGTGATCTATGTGATATATCTATATTTTCATCTGTGAATCATTTAACAGCAATAAAGCTAAAAAATACTAAAAAATGTATTTTATAGGTCTTTGAAGTAACGCAAAACATATGGATAACGACACCAAATGTTTAGTCAATTAATCCACACAAAAAAACTCCGAAAAAAACACCTAAATAATATTTCAAAAATATTTTATTAAGCGCCAAACGAATTTATTAATACATTTATTTGCAACTTTAAAAACGCGGCATAAGCATCAAATTAAAGATTATCTGAATACTGAAAGGCCGACAATTTGACACAACAAAGAGCTCTATGCATAAGCCGTAATATTTTTTGCAGAAAAGCTTCAATAAATTACAATAGTAATACATCTAATTATAAAAATATAATTATGAATGGCATGAGTACGTTAGTGTGATAAACACGTGAGTAATAGAAAGTATAAGGGGTGCATTGAAAATAAACGTACTACAAAGCCCTATTAAAAGCGAAGTGCATGACAGTATTAACATGTAATTTTAATTTGATGGGTTTTGTACAGAGAATGACGCTATTGAGGAATATAAACATACAACTGAAAAACACAACTTTACATGATGCAATTTGAACTGTGTATTCATGTTTATTGAAAACTCGTTACTAGTGAGTATGAGTGGCAAATATCTAACATTTTAACACACATATATCTATATTAATATTTTTTTTAAACAATATTTACCCCGTTCGTGTCAAATGTAGTTTCTTGTTTTATGATGTCGTTCGTGCATTGCCGTAACATTAAATCTTCATACGAAATGACGTAGTTTTAATTAACCGATACCCGCTAAATACGTTAAATGTTATGTTTTTAGGTAAATTTTATAATTATCAAATACTTTTTTTCATAAATTAAACCAGGGATTAAACGGGCTAGTATCTTTACGCTGTACAATTTCTGATATTCTATATTGGACATAACTTTTAATTTGTACAATATGTAACATATCTAATGAACGCAACTGTTAAGTATGTCGGAGGTAAAATATTAAACCAAATGACTGCTTAATACTACCAGAAAGAGAAGACATGGTGGCATCATCAATTGTGTTTAATGACACCCCGGGATGACGCCATGTTGTTAGTTAAGTCTGGATAATATCTGATCAAAACAAGATAATCGGATTATGCAGAACAAACGGGCAATTCAACACTGGAATGCAAAGGATTACGCGATTTTAAGATTGATGCATATAATCAAATGATAAATATTGCATTTAGTTTAATTAAATGGGTTTTTTTTAATGTGTTAACGTGTTTATTTTCCAAGACAAATACCTAAAAAATGCACGCTTTTCAAACATTTTTCTGTTATAACACTAACTTAACATCTCCTCTAGCAGAAAAACTTTATTTCATACAATTTGCATGACAAACAAACAAGTTTTACAAAAAGAAAGAAATTCACCCGTTGAATAATCGGTGCTCTCTTATATATGTTACCGGTTGTTTGGCAGTAGTGTAATGGCGGACGCGGAGAGTATTCAGGGGAGATAATTGGGTAATTACTAAATTATGGAACGGTCTATAGTAGTGGGGGACATATTGTTTTTGCCCTGTCTGTTGGTCTGTACGTTGGTCTGTACGTTGGTCTGTTTGCGCCAACTTTAACATTTTGCAATAACTTTTGCTATATTGAAGATAGCAACTTCATATTTGGCATGCATGTGTATCTCATGAAGCTGCACATTTTGAGTGGTGAAAGGTCAAGGTCATCCTTCAAGGTCAGAGGTCAAATATATATGGCCAAAATCGCTCATTTTATAAATACTTTTGCAATATTGAAGATAGCAACTTGATATTTGGCATGCATGTGTATCTCATGGAGCTGCACATTTTGAGTGGTGAAAGGTCAAGGTCATCCTTCAAGGTCAGAGGTCAAATATATGTGGCCCAAATTGCTTATTTTATGAATACTTTTGCAACATTGAAGATAGCAGCTTGATATTTGGCATGCATGTGCATCTCATGGAGCTGCACATTTTAAGTGGTGAAAGTCAAGGTCAAGGTCATCCTTCAAGGTCAGAGGTCAAATATATGTGGCCCAAATCGCTTATTTTATGAATACTTTTGCAATATTGAAGATAGCAACTTGATATTTGGCATGCATGTGTATTTCATGGAGCTGCACATTTTGAGTGGTGAAAGGTCAAGGTCATCCTTCACAAGGTCAAGGTCATCCTTCAAGGTCAAACATCATATAGGGGGACATTGTGTTTCACAAACACATCTTGTTTGGTAGATATTTTTAAAGTTACAATGATATATTGATAAAATTATTAAGAAAAGTTGCATAAAATGCTAAAAAATAATTTGTTTAATTGTGCTTTTAGTGCTATTTATTATTTAAACCCACTCATGCACAATTCTCTTACTTCTATGAGACTTTTACAACACTTGATAGTGTTTAGCATTACTTCATGTACATTTAATTCATTCGAATTTGCCTACTACAATAGATTATCACACTTAGATTGTGAAATGCAGCCCCAGTAATGGTTAGTCTCTAATCAATTATAATTTAGCAGTTATGCAATAAGCAAAATGGGCCCTGCCATATTTGAATTTTAAAAAACGCTTGAGACCAAAATGGAAGGTTGGAGGAAAAGCTGGAGCCAAAACCCACCAGGGTGATATTGTATTCCGCGTTATTACAGAGCACATTATATTGGACTAACAACAGATTTTCCGCACCAGCTGAAAGTGTGTTTAAAAACAACTTTTCATAATTATAAAAATTAATATTGTATTGTGTGTTTATACAAACAAGACATATGTGTGTTGAGCAAACATTCAGGAATACAAATAAGTGGTTCCCCATTCACCTGTGGCAAATCTATTGAATTCTAGGCAAGTTAATTTCAAAAGTTTGTAGTCTGGCTGTGCAAGTAATTTTCTTTAAAGCGGGAAACAATATCACACCATTTATCTGTCAGAAATACACCTCTTATGGAAATAAGCTTAAAAATATCGAATCGATAATGAAAGATTTTGGCTTATGAAAACAAGTATAATATGCCCAAGAAATTGACGTTGTCCAGGGCTCCCAGCTCTTTGACTGGGCAATTTAGAAGCACCTTGTTCCTTTTTATTCCCCTACCGGTTTCACCGGAGGGGACTTACTGGTATGGTATTGTCTCCGTCACACTTTTCTGGATCCTGCGATAACTTTAAAAGTTCTTAATATTTTTTCATGAAACTTGGAACATGGATAGATGGCAATATGGACATTATGCATGTCATTTCATTTAGTTCCTACTTCAAAAATTGTGGTTGCTATGGCAACAAATAGTCTAGAAATAGTGCTGAAAATGGTGTTTTTTCTGGATCCCGCGATTACTTATAAAGTTCTTAATATTTTTTCATGAAACTTGGAACATGGATAGATGGCAATGTGGACATTTTGCACGTCATTTCATTTTGTTCCTATGTCAAAAATTGTGATTGCTATGGCAATAAATAGACTAGAAATAGTGCTGAAAATGGTGTTTTTTTCTGGATCCTGCGATAACTTTAAAAGTTCTGCATATATTTTCATGAAACTTGGAACATGGATAGATGGCAATATGGACATTATGCACGTCATTTCATTTTTTTTCTACATCAAAAATTGTGGTTGCTTTGGCAACAAATATACTAGAAATAGTGCTGAAAATGGTGTTTTTTTTTGGATCCTGCGATAACTTTAAAAGTTCTTAATATTTGTTCATGAAACTTGGAACATGGATAGATGGCAATATGGACATTATGCACGTCATTTCATTTTGTTCCTACGTCAAAAATTGTGGTTGCTATGGCAACAAATAGACTAGAAATAGTGCTGAAAATGGTGTTATTTTTTCTGGATCTTGCAATAACTTTAAAAGTTCTTAATATTTTTTCACGAAACTTGGAACATGGATAGATGGCAATATGGACATTATTATGCACGTCATTTCATTTTCTTCCTACGTCAAAAATTGTGGTTGCTATGGAAACAAATAATAAAATTATTCTGACAATGGTGAAATTTTTGACAATGGTGGAGCCGATAGGGGACTGTTATTGCTTGAAAATAGCCTTGTTAGTCCCTTCCAGTTTCATCGGAGGGGACTTACGGTTTTCGCTCGGTCTGTCAGTCAGTCTGTCACACTTTTCTGGATCCTGCGATAACTTAAAAAGTTCTGAATATTTTTTCATGAAACTTGCAACATGGATAGATAGCAACATGGACATTATGCACGTCATTTAATTTTGTTCCTACGTCAAAAATTGTGGTTGCTATGGCAACAAATAGACTAGAAATAGTGCTGAAAATGGTGTTTTTTTCTGGATCCTGCGATAACTTTAAAAGTTCTGAATATTTTTTCATGAAACTTGGAACATGTATAGATGGCAATGTGGACATTATGAACGTCATTTCATTTAGTTCCTACGTCAAAAATTGTGGTTGCTATGGCAACAAATAGACTAGAAATAGTGCTGATAATTGTGTTTTTTCTGGATCCTGCGATAACTTTTAAAGTTCTTAATATTTGTTCATGAAACTTGCAACATGGATACACCGCAATATGGACATTATGTACGTCATTTCATTTTGTTCCTACGTCAAAAATTGTGGTTGCTATGGCAGCAAATAGACTAGAAATAGTGCTGAAAGTGGTGTTTTTTTTCTGGATCCTGGGATAACTTTAAAAGTTCCTAATATTTTTTCATGAAACTGGGAACATAGATAGATGGCAATATGGACATTATGCACGTCATTTCATTTTGTTTCTACGTCAAAAATTGTGGTTGCTATGGCAACAAATAGACTAGAAATAGTGCTGAAAATGTTGTTTTTTTCTGGATCCTGCGATAACTTTAAAAGTTCCTAATATTTGTTCATGAAACTTGGAACATGGATAAATGGCAATATGGACATTATGCACGCCATTTCATTTTGTTCCTACGTCAAAAATTGTGGTTGCTATGGCAACAATAGACTAGAAATAGTGCTGAAAATGGTGTTTTTTTCTGGATCTTGAAATAACTTTAAAAGTTCCTAATATTTTTTCATGAAACTGGGAACATAGATAGATGGCAATATGGACATTATGCACGTCATTTCATTTTGTTTCTACGTCAAAAATTGTGGTTGCTATGGCAACAAATAGACTAGAAATAGTGCTGAAAATGTTGTTTTTTTCTGGATCCTGCGATAACTTTAAAAGTTCCTAATATTTGTTCATGAAACTTGGAACATGGATAAATGGCAATATGGACATTATGCACGTCATTTCATTTTGTTCCTACGTCAAAAATTGTGGTTGCTATGGCAACAATAGACTAGAAATAGTGCTGAAAATGGTGTTTTTTTCTGGATCTTGAAATAACTTTAAAAGTTCTTAATATTTTTTTATGAAACTTGGAACATGGATAGATGGCAATATGGACATTATGCACGTCATTTCATTTTCTTTTCTGTCAAAAATTGTGGTTGCTATGGAAACAAAACCAAAAAATATCTGAAAATGGTGAAATTTTTGACAATGGTGGAGCCTGTAGGGGTATTTTATTTTTCCTGGCAATAATCTTGTTTATCCTATTTCGTTTGTATACATTATGTATATAGTACCAGGGCCCTTTTTCCTTCATTTTTCCAAGGGTCTATTAATTAAGGCCCCTTCCCCACAGAATTTCCCCAAATGTCAAGCTTACTTTGGGAATTTTTTCTCAGTTTTGTTGATAATTTTTTCCCTAAAATGGAAGGCCAGTCCCTTTCCACCAAATCAAGAAAAGAAGCCTTGATAGCACACACTCAAATGTTTATTAACCATTTAAATTGTTTTGTCTGTTCAGATGGCATGAGGACAAGGAGGGTCGCTGGATTGGGGTGATTGGAAATGCAGTCTGGAAGCTGTGGCAAACAAATACACACATCTATTACCAGACATTCAGAGGTATAGCCCTGTACCTAAAATATTGTGAAATTGTAAAATTTCGAGAATTAAGTGTGTAATTGAAACTCCAGAGTATACATTTTAATAAGGGTACTGAATTAGTCTTGTTAATGACTAAATAAGACATGTGCTCAACATTTAGAACATTTTCCAGTCTCCAGATTTGCTTCATAATTAGAAGCTCAATGTTGACTAGTTGAGCATTATAAGGAACGCATATTGATTCAATCTTTCAGTCTGGTTTTATTTCTCTCTTTGTAAGTATGATAATTTTACTATGCATTTTGCATCAGCGAGTAGTAGTAATGAAATCTGTGCTGTTTTAATTTCAGGTACATTTGTGTTTAATAAAACATTGTGACAAAGGCAGGTACCCTTATTTACTTTGTAGTCACCAGGACCCTTAGCAAGGGTCACGTTTCTCACAGTCACACAATTGACTCCAAATAACGTGTGAAAATCAAAAATATGGTAGATATGCTCAACGCATTTGTGGGCTACTGTTATAATAGTAAGATGATTGCATCAACACAATTAAATCTCATGGCTTCCAGACAAGCACCAGTTCTGTTAACAGGCCTAAGTTTCCTGATGTATCTACAGTTCCGTTTAACAGATCCATTCCAAAACCGAATTTAAAAAAAATTCCCAATTTGAAAGAAAATCCCCATGTCCCCAATTTTGTTTTTATTATTTAAAAAAAGAAGAATTAAGTGTGATATCATGATTATTTCATCTCAATTTTATTTAAATTTCATTAAACAAATTATAATTATAATTTCTTTGATTTTGTTTTTTTTAATTTTAATTATAATTACAAGTTATTATGCCCCCCTTCGAAGAAGAGGGGGTATATTGCTTTGCTCATGTCGGTATGTCGGTCGGTCTGTCAGTCGGTCGGTCCGTCCACCAGGTGGTTGTCAGACGATAACTCAAGAACGCTTGGGCCTAGGATCATGAAACTTCATAGGTACATTGATCATGACTCGCAGATGACCCCTATTGATTTTGAGGT
Source organism: Dreissena polymorpha (assembly GCF_020536995.1). Taxonomy (NCBI): domain Eukaryota; kingdom Metazoa; phylum Mollusca; class Bivalvia; order Myida; family Dreissenidae; genus Dreissena; species Dreissena polymorpha. The sequence continues at coordinate 4,215,570 of NC_068361.1, read as the reverse complement.
CACTAGGTCAAAGGTCAAGGTCACGGTGACCCAAAATAGTAAAATGGTTTTTGAATGATAACTCAAGAACGCATACGCCTAGGATCATGAAACTTCATGGGTAGATTGATCATGACTCGCAGATGACCCCTATTGATTTTGAGGTCACTAGGTCAAAGGTCAAGGTCACGGTGACCCGAAATAGTAAAATGGTTTCCGGATGATAACTCAAGAATGCATACGCCTAGGATCATGAAACTTCATGGGTAGATTGATCATGACTCGCAGATGACCCCTAACGATTTTGAGGTCAAAGGTCAAGGTCACGGTGACCAGAAATAGTAAAATGGTTTTCGGATGATAACTTAAGAACGCATATGCCTAGGATCATGAAACTTCACAGGCAGATTGATCATGACTCGCAGATGACCCTATTGATTTTGAGGTCACAAGGTCAAAGGTCAAGGTCACGGTGACTCGAAATAGTAAAATGATTTTCAGATGATAACTCAAGAATGCTTTTGCCTAGGATCACGACACTTCATAGGTACATTGATCGTGACTCACAGATGACCCCTATTGATTTTCAGGTCACTAGGTCAAAGGTCAAGGTCACAGTGACAAAAAACGTATCACACAATGGCTGCCACGGACAACGGACAGCCCATATGGGGGGCATGCATGTTTTAAAAAACAGCCCTTGTTTTAAATTAGTTTTTCCCAAATCAGTGGACTTTTCTTGCGAAAAAATACCTTATCCCAATAACTCATTTTTTCTCAATTTGGTCAGAAAAAGGCCTGGTTACAAAATAAAGGCCATTACTGATTTAAAAATTATTTCACATGATCGTGTACATACATAGGGTATCATATGAGCGTGGAACTAATTTCATTCAAGCAGGCGAGTTTTATTTTACACCCCTGATAGGATAGGAACTTCCAAAGTTTTACTATAGAGAATAGCATAGCTTCTCATATCAGTCATATGTTAAGCAATGCAAAATCAGAATACATTGATTTGATTTTGATTTTTGAAAAAGTAAGTTGCTTTTAATGATTTTTGTATGGCTCATTGTTGAGCATACACTTAATTAATGAAATAAGTACATGTACATGATATGATGACGTCATGTTTGAATTTGGTGATAGATGACATTCATGTCTACAGTTAAATATTGTATCTAACTTGCTGTCTGTTGTTGTTTCTCTAAAATTTTATTTTTTCAATTTTGTTTTCAGCCAATGAGATGATGACAGATGTCAAGCCAATCATTGCAGAAGATTGCTCTACAAAGATCGAGTGTACATCTTGCATCCATCAAACAATTGATTACACAGCATTCTGCTGTTGCCCTGATAGAGACGAAGCAATCCTTAGAAACTATCTCAACCTGCATATTAACTTAGAAGAACTTTATAAAACTTGGTCTGACGCAGATGAGCATTTTAAAGACATTGCACAGAAGTTTACCGGCATCCGAATGCTGAGACAACCTCCAGTGGAGTGTTTATTCTCATTTATTTGCTCATCGAACAATCACATTTCCAGAATCGGAGGAATGGTTGAGAAATTGACCGTTAACTTTGGTGAAAAGATTGCCAATGTGGATGGCATGGACTATTTCACGTTCCCCAAAGTGTCCCGACTTGCTGCTGTGGGTGTGGAAGACCAGCTGAGGAAACTTGGGTTTGGTTACCGGGCTAAGTATATACAGGTACTGTTTGAGTTTGAACATATTTATTTTCCCCTACGGGTGAAACCGGAGGGTACTTATGGTTTGCACTCTGTACGTCAGTCCGTCACACTTTTCTGGATCCTTCTTCATATGTTTTCATGAAACTTGAAACATGGACAGATGACAATATGGAGTTTATGCACGTCATTTCATTTTGTTCCTACGTCAAGAATTCTGGTTGCTATGGCAACAAATAGACTAGAGATATTGCTGAAAATGGTGGAGTTTCACCGGTAGGGGACTTATATTGCTTGGCAATAGTCTTGTTTCTTTTGGCAAGTATATTATGTATCAAAGAACACAATACGATAGGTAAAAGGAGAGAATTCAACAAGAAATAATTCTTATAGGGTTTCTCTCCACTGCGTAATATTCACACGTAATTTGCAGTGTGTTTAAAACAAGATAACTAAGTGTATGCCAGGCATAGGAAATATGGGCCAAACATAAGTAACGGTTTTGAAAAAAAAAAATAAAAAAATACAGGTATGACCTTCACCAGACTCGTAATTCTTCTGAAAAATAAATCCATTGAAGCTGTCTTGTTCTTTAATCACCAGGCGTAATCGTATAAAAAAAATAATATTCTGCTAGAATATTCTTTAGAAACCTACAAGCTAAATTTCAAGTTTAGTGTTATCTATTCTACAGGAGTAAGTCATTTAGGAGCAAATGAAAATTAAATTAAAGTCTCTTTATTATTAGACAATTCATGTGGTTTACTTGATTCTTTGGCAACCTGTTGCAAGAAAAAAATGTACCAAAAAAACAATCACACTGCTAAGCAGTGGGGGATGAGCAGCCTGTAGGCCCATAGGCAGTGAAATGTTTGGGGCCCATTCCCCAGGCTGTCGGAGTGAAAGAGCACTGTGTTGAATTCTACCCCAGCGTTAGCCCCCTTATAAATATCTTGAACACTAAGTATCAGCAAAACAATACCTTTTTTTGCAAATAATAAATGATTGTCACTTGATAAGGCAATGTTAAGCCTTTATCACTTTCTTTGCATGCTGGGTAATTTGTCATCTGCTAAAATGTCGTCTGCTGAATTTCTAAAATTAGCATTTTCTTCGATTTTTTTCAAAGAACACTATCAGAATAGCAAACAGTTTGGATCCAGATGAGACGCCACAGAACGTGGCTTCTCATCTGGATCCAAACTGTTTGCAAAGGCCTTCAAAATTCGGTTCCAGCACTGTAAGGGTTAATTGGAACATAATGTTGATGTAAAATAATTGACCTTGCCATGTTATGTCAAGTCTAAGTAAGTAAGTAAAAAATATTCTTTTGTCGCGGTCTCACGGTGCCCCTAAAAGTCGCGCAGCCAATAGCCAGTTACCTACTCCTACCTACAACTTTTGCCTAATGGCAATACTAGCACTGCTGCTGCTTTATTATTATTCTCCCCCCAAATTTTTGTGGGGAGCATATAGTCGACGCTTCGTCTGTCCGTGCGTGTGTCCGTCCATTCGTGCACAATTTTGGTCCGGGCTATTTCTCAGAAATTAATGACCGGAATTCAATTAAACTTTATGGGAAGCTTCACTACTAAGAGGAGATGTGCATATTATCAGCCGATTCTGGTCGGATGATTTTTCACAGAATTATGGCCCTTTGAAACTTTCCATTAACTGCACATATAGTGCAATTCTTGTCCGGGCTATTTCTCAGCAACTGATGACCGGAATTCAATGAAACTTTATGGGAAGCTTCACTACCAAGAGGACATGTGCCTATTATCAGCGGGTTCTAGTAAGATGATTTTTCACAGAGTTATGACCCTTTCAAATTTTCCATTAACTGTACATATAGTGCAATTCTTGTCCGGGCTATTTCTCAGCAACTAATGACCGGAATTCAATGAAACTTTATGGGAAGCTTCACTACCAAAAGGAGATGTGCATATTATCAGCCAGTTCTAGTTGGATGATTTTTCACAGACTTATGGCCCTTTGAAATTTTCCATTAACTGTACTTATAGTGCAATTCTTGTCCGGGCTAGTTCTCAGCAACTAATGCCTGGAATTCAATGCAACTTTATGGGAAGCTTCACTACCAAGAGGAGATGTGCATATTATCAGCCGGTTCTCGTCGGTTGATTTTTAACAGAGTTATGGCCCTTTGAAATTTTCCATTGTACATATAGTGCAATTCTTGTCCGATCTATTTCTCAGCAACTTAGAACGGGAATTCAATGAAACTTTATGGGAAGCTTCACTACCAACAGGAGATGTGCATATAATCAGCCGGTTATGGTCGGATGATTTTTCACAGAGTTATGGCCCTTTGAAATTTTTTATAAACTGTACATATAGTGCAATTCTTGTCCCGGCTATTTCTCCCCAACTACTGACTGGAATTCAATGAAGCTTTATGGGAAGCTTAACTACCTTGAGGAGATGCGCATGCTATTTGTGGGTTCTGGTTAGATGATTTATTTAGAGAGTAATGGCCCTTTGAAATTTTTAAGTTGCTTAACCATCCATCGTATTATTTTGTCCAAAGTTATGCCCCTCAAGACGTTTCCTTTTATCTGAATATATAGTGCAATATTGTGACAAAAAAAAACTTTGGGGAGCATCACCCGTCTCCGACGGTTTCTTGTTTTAAAGTATTTAAGAAAGTTTTTTTGTTTTTTTTTCACATAAATTGTCATGTTTTGTTTTAAAAACAACTTATGATATTTCAGAAATCAGCTGAGTTCATAATTAGCAATGGTGGAGAAGACTGGTTGTATGTGTTACGTGACCTACCCTACAAGGAATCCAAAACCAGTCTGATGCAGCTGTGTGGTGTGGGTGCAAAGGTACTGGTAAAAACTTGCTTGGTACTCCTTTTAAAGTTTAAATGAGCCTCATTGTGGGAAACCTGGGCTTAATGCATGTGCTTAAAGTATCATCCCAGATCAGCCTAGCCTGTGCATTCCGCACAGGCTAATAAGGGAGGACACTTTCAGCATACTTTGGATTTTCTATTGAAATGACTTTCTTTAAACCAAAACTTTATAAAATCAGAAGGTGTCATCCCTGCTTAGTCTGTGTGGACTGCACAGGCTAATCTGGAATGACATTATATACACATGCGTTAAGCCCAGTTTTACCAGGTTGAGACGCAAATGTCTATACTTCACTTGAGATATAGATTGCCAAATAACTTACCTTTATGCACGAATTTACATTTTTTTTTAAAGTAGGTAATGATAAATATAAATTTGTTTGTTTTCCTATTAAAATATGGTAAAATAGATGCAGGAATATCCCAATAATACTTGTTATAGTTGGCCAATAATAGCCTGGCACTGACATTATTGCATGAATAAATATATTCGTTTAAACCTATTTATTTAACTTTTCCAGTGCTGGAACTGAATTTTGAAGGCCTTTGCAAACAGTTTGGATCCAGATGAGACGCCACAGAACGTGGCTTCTCATCAGGATCTAAACTGTTTGCTATTCTGATAGTATTTTTTGAAAAAAATCAAAGAAAATGCTTATTTTAGAAATTCAGCAGACAACATTTTAGCAGACGAAAAATTTCCCAGCATGCAAAGGGTTGAGCTTGATAGAAAGCCAAAGGCTTATTTCAAAAGCTCTCGAGTCCGTTTCCTGGAACTAGAACCAGTACTCAGTGCCCCAGATAAGCTGCGTATCTGCGTATTTCACCCTATTAAAATGTTTCAAAACGCAAAGAAATACAATATCATGCGTATTGGAAACGCAACCAATTTTACTTTTACGCAAAAACGTCAAATTAAATGCGTGAGATACAATAGCTTCGATCTTAAATGATTTGCTCATTTTTGGTATTTTCTCTTTGGAATTATTATTGTAACGCGGCGACGGTTACATTAAGCAAGAGCCTGGATGACGGATCAGGGCAACAGTCTGCAGACTAGATTTCAAAGTTAAATAAAGGGTCTGACCAAATTATTTACGACGACATGCATGCGTTTTTAATCTGACTTAAGTCTTCGCTCATTGTGCATGTTTTTGTAAAGCGTCTGCATTTTCAGTTTCTATTTCGATACAAAAAATGTCTAAGAGAGTAAAAAAAGACGTCCGCGATTGTTGCGCCAAAATATCACTCGATATGTTTGACAGTTACAAAGATGTCAGTTAACATCAGGGATTTTTAAGTTTAAAGTTTATATTATGGACAGTTTCAATGATTAAAGATGTTATGAATATGAAACATCAGTTTATTAAAGTTAATATGATAGTTTACAGTTTTATTGAATCAATACAAGTGTGCAGCTTTAACAGAAGTAAAGCAGCAATGATTTTAAGGTAAGCATTTTTATAACTCATTTAATCCGATTTCAAGAATGAAATCACCCTATTTTTCAAAATAAATGGGTGAAAACCCTATTCCCCAAATAATTATCTGTGGCACTGGTACTTGGTGTCTATGGGGAAGATCTAAAGAACGCTCTCACAATGAGGATCGAAACTTTGCTCTCCCGATCGCTAGGTGGACACCATATCCACTACAGCACGGCGACCATAAGTACTGATAGAAAAAGACAGATTAGTTTCCGTACTAGAAGTGATTTCAATTGATGTTTTCATTGAATGCCGTGCAAAACATGCACGAACAAAAAGGAATGCAATTAAAGGAAACAATCTTTGCTTAAAATTTATGCTAAAAGAGATCAAGAGTAAAAGATAACTATTGTCTGGATTTATATTGTCATTCATCTTATGAAACACATTTGTGTTCAAAAATGAGTATCAATGAAGAATACAATGCAAGTGTGTAAGTTATTTGAATAGACTTCACAGGTGTTTGGTTAATCCTAGACAAGTAGAGTGTTATTTTGATATTGTCATATTTGTGCGACCCAATGAAACTGTCAAGAATGTTGACATTAGTTAATGAGTTGTAAAAAGTGTTGTAAAATAAATATCTCCTATTATTAAACATTATTAGCTCGGCTGTTTTTGGAGAAAACCCGAGGTATTGTCATAGCCAGCTCGTCGTGTCGTGTGGTTCGCCGGGGTCGTGCTAAAACCTTGACATTTTGCTCTAAAATCAAAGTGCTTCCACCTACTTTGAAACTTCATATGTAGATTCACCTTGATGACTTCTACACGCCACACCCAATTTTGGGTCACTAGGTCAAAGGTCAAGGTCACTGTGACCTCTAAAAAAATTAAAAAATTCTAACAAGCTTTCATTTATTCAAAACTGCACCCGCGGCGGAGCATTGGCACCCTTTATGCGATGCTCTTGTAATGTTACATTTTAAATCATGAAAATTGAGCAACATCAATTTTTTACCCAGTGAAACCCGGGTTAGCAAGCCAGCGCTCTATGCTCAAAATGTGTACATCTAATTAAGCTTGCAGCCATTAACTTTTAAATAATGTTGTTTGACATAAAATAAATGTCGCAGGTTTTGATAGTGTGTTTGTAGATAAATATGTTGGCTTAAATTCCAATAAGCAAGTGGCTTATAATTTTAGTTTTGTTTACATCTTATGTGGGCTTTTAGCTTAATTAAAGTTTGAGTGACTTTTTTGGACATACATGTAAAATGCTACTTTCTAAAATTTGATGAGTCATGCCATTTGCAACTTGTGCAAACAGGTAACACATATACAAAAAGTAGTAACTCTGCTCTGGTAAAAAATAACAGTCTTATATTGTCTGTTTTTAAAATTGCATTGATCTGCACACACTGTTGAACTTGCTCTGCAAAACAGAAAACTTAAATTCTTTAACTAGACTAATACTCCGTACTGCTTTGTCAGCTATCTTCAAGGGCAAATTACTCTGGAATGTGTGGATCACTGATGAAAGAGGTGTCATGCAGATCTACACTTCATGGTGATGACATATTTGAATTTTCAATCAGATCACTAGTGATATGTAGAAGTAGTTTTAGCTCATGTTTATGAGCCACGCTTTGAGAAAACAGGGCTTAATGCGTGTGCACAATGTGTCGTCCCAGATTAGCCTGTGCACTTTGCATAGGCTTATCAGAGAATACACTCCGTCAACACTGGAATTCATGCCTTATAATGAAAAATTCCATAAAAGCAGAAAGAGTTGGCCCTGATTAGCCTGTGAAGACTACACTTTCCGCTTTTATGGAATTTTTCAGACTACACAGGCTAGTTCAGACTACACAGGCTAATCTGGGACAATGCTTTAGGCACATACATAACGCCCAGTTTTCCAAGAATGAGGCTGATATTGTTTCCTAGGTTGCTTACTGTGTTGCTCTGATATGACTGGACAAACCTGGTGATGACGTATTTGACTTTACAATTTTATCATTAGAGAAATGTACAAGTAGTTCTCTTTCATGCATACTGTTTTCTAGGTGGCTGACTGCGTAGCCCTGATGTGCCTGGACAAACCTGGTTCAATACCCGTGGACACTCATGTGTGGCAGATAGCAGCGCGCGACTACATGCCCAAACTGGCGCAGGCTAAATCACTGACTGATAAATTGTATGAAGAGATTGGTAAGCTTTATTAAAAGCACGCGATTACATGCACAGACTGGCATAGGCTAAATCACTGACTGTCAAACTGTAAGAAGAGATAGGTAAGTTTTATTAGCAGCACATTATTACATGCCCAAACTGGCGCAGGCTAAATCACTGACTGTCAAACTGTATGACGAGATTGGTTAGCTTTATTAAAAGTCATGTAAGGTAAGTTTTATTCTAAGCAAGTGATTACATGCACAAACTGGTGCAGGTTAATTCATTGACTGACAAACTGTATGTAGAGAAAGGTAAGTTTTATAAGCAGCATGTTAGTACATGCCCAAACTGGTGCAGGCTAAATCACTGACTGACAAATTGTATGAAGAGATAGGTAAGCTTTATTACCGACTTAAAATGTTTGAAAGAATTGAAAATGGTATTATGCATCATATAGTTAATCTTTATACTTTCTTTGAAATGTTTATAAGAATTGTAAAAAGTATTAAACATGAGATGTATAAGAAAAAGCTAAGCTTTATAACTCTCTTGGTTGCTTTACTATTCTATAATGTATATATGAACGTGTTATTTGTAATATATATCAGATATTAGTAAAATTATTGGTAATCGTTATAACTTTCTGGATTGCTTTATTGTTCTTAAATGTATATATAAACTTGTAATTTGTAATAAATATATTTTCCGGGAAAAGATAATCTAATTGAGACAATATGCAGAGGATGCTGTCATGTCACTTCAAGGACAAGGTCACACTTGAAGGTCAAAAGGCTTATGGCAAGTGACTGCCTTGTTAGAAAAAAGAATGAAAAAAATGAAACGAAAAACAAACATGGTGGAAAAAAACACAGCTGCCTCTTTTTGCTCAAACTTGTTTATGAAAAAGGCAAATTAACTCTTCTGACCATACTTGTCAATAAAAAAGAAAAATATACTTGTTTTAACCCCTCTTACTTTAACAGGAGAACATTTCCGTAATCTCTGGGGGCCATATGCAGGCTGGGCACACAGTGTATGTATGACCCTTGTGTTTTAAATTATGCTTGTAGTGTATGTATAACCCTTGTGTTGCAAATTCGGTCCATAGTCTTATGTGAGACCCTTGTGTTGTAAATTTGTCCCACAGTGTATGTATAACCCTTGTTTTGTAAATTTGGCATATTATGTTTGTATGACTATTCAGCCCATAGTGTATGTATAACAGTTGTGTTGTTGATTTGGTGCTTGGTGTATATATAACAGTTGGGTTGTAAATTTGGCTTATTGTGCGTATGACCCTTGTGTTGTAAATTCGCCCCATAGTGTATGTATAATAATTGTATTGTAAATTCCGCCCATAGTTTATGTATTACCCTTGTGCTGTTAATTCTTTGACACCTCCAACATAAAAAGACTAAATAGCCAATTACTACCAGTGTTCCAAGTCATATTGTGAGAATGTATTGTCTTTAAAGGAAAGTATTTATTTTATGTACCCCACCACTATAGTGGGGGACATATTGTTTTATGTCCCCACCACTATAGTGGGACATTGTTTTTGCCCATTCTGTTAGTGAGTTTGTTTGTTTGTGTGTTTATTTGCGTCAAACTTTTAACCTTTTGCCATAACTTTTGCAATATTCAAGATAGCAACTTCATATTTGGCATGCATGTGTATCTAATGACGCTTCACATTTTGAGTGGTGAAAGGTCAAGGTCATCCTTCAAGGTCAAGGTCATCCTTTAAGGTCAAAGGTCAAATATATGGGTCAAAATCGCTCATTTAATATACACTGCATAGCAACTTCATATTTGGCATGCTGGGGGGGCATAGTGTTTCTCAAACACATCTTGTTTTGTTGACAGAAATTATTGTATTTCCCACTTTGGCTTGGAACATTTATGTCTTAGTGTGACCGTGAGGTTTGGCTTAACTGGTTTAAACGCCCCAACTCTTTGCCTTTACCATTCCAAGAGGATGTTCCCAGTTTTCATAGTTTTATGTTTTTAGTTAGTGTTCTGTTATAAAAAAAGTGGATATAACAATAATTTCTCTCTTGTAATAATTTCTGGGGTTTCGTTGTTTTCTATGTTAGAATCAGTGTAGATTTATGCGAACATATCTGTAATTTTAAACACATTTAAATGAAATTTTGCTACAACTTTTTATTTAAAATTGCATGTGTTATGTAAAGCCTGGGAGATAATGTATGATGGATTTTTTTTTACGAGTGTGATATTTCAAAGACTTGTTCATTGATTGAATACATAATGTACTCTTTAATCTTATCTTTGTAGGTTTTGTTTGCAGCTGACTTGCGAAAGTTCAAAGAGCCCAATACAGTCAAAGTAAGTACTACTTCGAGCCGTGTTCTGGGAATACGGGGCTTAATGCATGTGTGTAAAGTGTCGTCTCAGATTAGCATGTGCAGTGTATCAATCATAAGATGTCAGGGGTGTCAATTTTCCGGATTATTCCGGAAATCCGGATTTGAGCCGTCCAGGGTTGATTTTGAGGTGACTGTAAATCCGATGAGTTTGTTTAAGGCGGGTGGGGGTAGGGACAAAATTATTTTAGTGCGGGATCATATCAGAACGAATATTGTTATAGCATCATCGGCATTCCGGACATTTGCGCCTGGTACCGATTTTATTTATTGATCTCTGATTGGTAAGCGGCTGGCACTGACATGAGCAGTAAATGGCTAAGTAAAGCACTGCAATATCATATTTTAAAACAATATGTTAATCAAATTATATTGACTGCGTATTTGCTAGGTTACTGGTTACTGGTTTTCATTTTCTGCAGTCAAACGATATGCATATTTTATTTCATTGCAAATGATGTATCGCAACATGTTTTCGGACAGTCGTTTTCGGATACGCGGGTTTGTCGATTTTAATTTAATTTCGAAGTTCTTAATATCATTTGTTTAGAATTACAAATACACTTGCGGTGTTATGGATGGTTTGGTTTATAATATTTCGCATTGTACTCACCAGAAATTGCACCTAGAAAGACTATAAATAAAGAACAATAAGCTAGGGCTAAGGGGGTTGCGCCCTCTCTTCCCTTCATTGTACGGCCTAATTTTCCGGATTTCAAATTTGGGACAATTGACACCCCTGGATGTATATTGTATGATTTAATTCTATATTTTCTGTTGGAAGGTTGGTGTAACCAAGTTTATTGTCTAGGTCCAGTTGTAAAAAATTCAACCAGTGTTTTAATGTAGTTAAAGAGACAAATACCTCTTTCTTAATGGGGAAAACTTTTCTTATAAAGCTAAAAATCGCAAATAGTTACTGTAAAATTGTTATTATTTGTGTGACATTAATTTTTGCTTATTTTGTGGGTCGACCAATGGACCAATTTATGCAAAAACACAAATACAATGACAGATTCAAAATCCTCATTTTTTCCCCCAAATCTAAAATCAACAAATGTATGTTTCCCCAAAAAAGTGAAAAAAAACCACAAACTTTCATGCAAAAGAATATAAATTATTGCTTGACCCTGGATGCTGACAACATTTGGTTTTCTCAACTGCAGGTACACATACCTGTTTACTGCCATTTGTTTATTTCCACACTCTTATTGCAGAAAACGAGTCCCATAAAAAGGAAACAAACAGTTGGTGAACCCAAGAGACTAGAAATCAAAGAAGAAAAGAAAGCCAAAGTATTGGATGTTGTAGAACAGACAGGAGACACAATTAATCAAACTGAAGGAAAACCCTCTTTAAGACAAAGGAGAGTAAAAAAATGAACCAAAGAAAAAGTGATTGTGAAACAGACATTGATGAACTTAAAAAGGGTAATGTCAAAACAAGCCCCGTTGAACCAATCTACAAGCGATAAATGGATTCAATGATGAACAAGTAATGGGGAAAAAAAATAGATACTATTGAAGACTTTATTGCACAATTTGTTGTGAAACAAGCATTCATTTACCAATGAACATGTAATGGTGAAACAAGCACTCACGAACCAATTACCAGGTAATGATTAGACATGCATTGATGAACTAATTAACAAGTTATGGCGAAAGTAGAAGCAGTGAACCAAAGCAAAAGTAATGATGAAACAAGTATTGGTGAGCTAATTTACAAGTTACGGTTCAACTATCAGCGGTGAACCAACGTACAAGCAAGTTATTGTGAAATAAGCATTTGTGAAACAATAAACAAATTATTCCGAAACAAGCATTGGTGAACCAATCAACAAGTAATAATGGAACAAGTATTCATTACCCAGCAAACAAGTTGTGGTGCATCAAGCGTTGGTGATCCAATTTAGGCTGAAACAAGCATTGCTGAAACGATTAACAAGTAATGACAAAACAAACATTGGTGAACCAAACCACATGTAATGTTGAAGCAAGTATTGGTTGCCAAATGAACAAGTTACGGTGCATCAAGAATTGGAGAATCAAGTTAACAAGAATTTAAGGATCAAGACACAAGTAATTGTGAAACAAGTTTTTATAAACCTATGAACAAGTAATAAGAAAACATTCATTGGTAAAGCAATTAACAAGAAATTAACTGTTAATGATGAACCAAGAAACATGTTATGGTGAACAAAACCTTGATGGACCAGTCAACAAGTAATGGCGAAACAAGCAACCTTGACCAATGGGGAAACAAGTAATCTATGAACAAGTTATGGTGAATCATGGATGAACTAAAACAATAATGTCTGATGTCTAAACAATAATTAAGTGATATTCTTGTAACCGACATTTGTTAAATAAACTATTTATAATTATCAAACATTCAATAAATGGACAAGTGTCAGAAACCATCAGTGTATCAATCTGTATGAAGTAGTAAACAAATATGTGGTAATTTATTGGGAGTGCAAAAGCAACGAGGACAATATGTTAATTTATATTTCAAACTAAATGCTATTAATTTACAGAATGACTTTGTATATACTAACTGAAAAACACAAAATGGTGGAAAGTATTTATTAAAAACTGAAAATTTCTATGTCTATCTGTGCAGTAAAATAACATAACCAAAACATTCTAACAACATAACGGTTTGATGAAGACTCAAAATGAACCGTGTTCTGAGAAAAGTGGGCAAAATGCATGTGCATAAATCGTCGTCCTAGATTAGCCTGTGCAATCCACACAGGCTAATCAGGGACGATACTTTCCACCTAAACTAGATTTTTGCTAAGAAGAGACTTTCTTTAAACAGAAAATATCATAAGAGCGGAAAAAAAGCAGACTGCACAGGCTAATCTGGGATGACACTTAATGCACACGCATTAAAGGGGCCTTTTCACAGATTTTGGCATATTTTGAAGTTTGTCATTAAATGCTTTATATTGATAAATGTAAACATTGGATCTTAAAAGCTCCAGTAAAAAATCAAGAATAAAATTAAAACAAGGAAAAAAATGTAGCCGGTACCAGGGCTCGAACCAGTGACCCCCGGAGTCCTGGAGTTAGTCTGAAGTAAAAACGCATTAGCCCTCTCGGCTATTCCGCCGAGTATACACATGTTATGTATTTTATACCTTATATGAGCAATCTTCGTTGTTTCGTAAATATAAACGACAACAACAGAACTCTCCAAATTATTCAATCGTTTCGCGTTGCAACGCTTTATAATTTTTAGGTTTTCAAATTGTCAAAAGATACATATAATGGCTATATTGGACTTTGGTAAATGTTCAGTAATACTGTTTCCTCACAAATATCATACCTAAATCGAAAATTTGCGAATCTGAAACAACTATTTTCAATTTTGTCAATTTACCAAACCGTGAAAAGATCCCTTTAAATCCTCTTTTCACTGAGCACGACCCAAATGAACACATGTAGATCCATCTATTGGTTCTTAATGCTGCTTTATGTGATCCATTTACATATGTATTCTAGAACACTGAGAAAAAAAAGCAATAAAACATACGAGACAGAGAATTTACTTGATATGTCTGTAGGAACATGGACATTACATTCTGTTTAACAAAAGTCTCTTCACAATGCTTAACATGCATGCATTACTGTTAACCCTTTACCACTTAGATATACGTATCTAACCATTTACCACTTAGATATACGTATCTAACCATTTACCACTTAGATATACGTATCTAACCATTTACCACTAAGATATACGTATCTAACCATTTACCACTTAGATATACGTATCTAACCATTTGCCACTTAGATATACGTGTCTAACCCTTTACCACTTAGATATACGTATCTAACCATTTGCCACTTAGATATACGTATCTAACCATTTGCCACTTAGATATATGTATCTAACCATTTACCACTTAGATATAGGTATCTAACCATTTACCACTTAGATATACGTATCTAACCATTTACCACTTAGGTATACGTATCTAACCCTTTACCACTTAGATATACGTATCTAACCATTTGCCACTTAGATATACGTATTTTGACATGTTTGTAGTCCCTAGAAATTAAAAATTAATTTAAGACATTTCTTACTAGATTTAATTTTTAAAGGCTTCATTTTTAACGCTTAGATACTGATGAGCAGCAAACAGCATAAAACCTGAGCAAACTACGATTTCCTCGCAGGCTGCTCTGGTTTTGTGCTGTTTGCACATAGCCATTTTCACTTTGCCTCTAAGTGGGAAAGGGTCAAACCAATATTATTCGGCGGACACTTATTATCATGGATCAACTTGACCGATAATAAAATGATAAACAAATGTGAATTATCAGGTCGAAGAAATTACACGAATACAGTATTAATTAAATTTCAAATAGTACCGGTAAATTGTATGCTGTTATTTGCTCACCACATTCTGAATGGCACTTGCTATTGCTTCCAAAGCATGTTAAATATGGTATAATTGTGAAATCGAATAGATGGTAGCTTAAAAATGACTTAAAATTCACACAAACAATTTTGCTTAAAATAAACAGCCTATGAGTGTATTAAAATGTAAATATTTTGCAAATTGGACTTATAAGTACTGAAATGATACCCGATACAACAAAATATAGACAACTGTACGTAATTTATTAACCATGGACTGCTATGGTAGATGTTTGGAAATGATTTGGAACTGTTTTTTTAAGCGTCATAATATGAAAGTAAATATAATTATTTACATTATTTAAATATATTTTAAACTATGTACACTTAATATCTTCAGAGTCATGCGCGGCAGATTTCAAACTAATTTTTTTAAAGGTTTGTCCAATATAACTATTAAAAAACATTTTTCTTTTTCTTCAAATCTCTGTAAGTTCAATGATGTGGATAGAATTTAGCAAATATATAATCATGTATATAAACGCGAAACTCCTGTTTGCTTTTTATCTCCACAATAGCATGATGCGGCGTCTCATCAGGGTCTGCGCCGTTTGCTTAAAGGAATTTCAGTAAGAAATATTCTAAATGTAGAAATAAATATACTAGATATCCCTTATTTTGGAAATAAATTGATCCAATTTAAAAGGATGGGAGAGTCCACTAGGCATAAATGGGTAAAATTTACATTATGATCCGCCATCGTTAGGACATTCTCATTTCAATTTAGATGCAATTTGTCTGTCTGTATGTGCTTCTTGATATGTTATAAATATTCACAGACATGCAACAATGTCTGACACAATGGCACTTCGATTTGTCTAACATGTCATGTTTGTAAAGGTCCCTGAACATGTTCACCACATTCAAATTTTAATGAGATCCTTCGCCAGTTTTCACCTAAAAATCTCTACGAAATTTTAGATCTACTTAGATATGCTTTATATTTTGACTTTCCCTTATGACTCCGTATCGAAGAATTACACTTAGATCTAGATCTGCCAGAAAGTTGCACATGTACGCCAAGTTTGCCCTGTGTCTTTTCGTTGCGCATGCACACAATCAAAGACCTTTAGTCGAAGCATTTTAAACTTTTAGCCAATGATCGATCTACCCCAAAGACTAACGCCCACTAAAATGACTCCGCACAACAGTGGAATTTTCATATATAATACAGCGTGCGACAAATGTTGGTTTACGATATATTTTTTGTGAAGGAGAGTAATTGG
This sequence comes from Dreissena polymorpha, assembly GCF_020536995.1. NCBI lineage: Eukaryota > Metazoa > Mollusca > Bivalvia > Myida > Dreissenidae > Dreissena > Dreissena polymorpha. The sequence goes on along the minus strand of NC_068361.1, from coordinate 4,199,371 downwards.
TTTTCACCAACCTGTATGATTATTAAATTATATTAATTCTACTGGTTTTTATATTCCGTGAACAAATATACTAGATTGATTATTGCTTTTTTAATGAACGTGTATTATTTATTGTGAGCCAAATCCTTGATTCTAGTATATTTCTCCCGGCAGCGTACTGTTGTAATCAGCGTCCAAACTCTTTCGTGATCCCACACTCTGTCGTCGGCATTCATTAGAGTCTACATCGTCCAAACTTTTTCGCGACCCAACACTTTGTCGGCGGAATTCGTTAGATTCTACATCGTCCAAACTCTTTCGGGACCCCAAACTCTGTCGGCGATGTTTATTAACGTCTACGGAATACCGATCTTCTTGCGTTTCTTTACGTCCTTCCACGCCGGAAAACTGCAGTTCATCGTACTGGTTCTGATTCTCGCTTCGACTGATGGCTACGTATCCCTCCATCTGACTTTGTCCTATGACGTCATACGAATCGTTATTGTTTTCCACGTGCGAAGAGCGAGATTGCTCGATAGAAACCTCCACCTGAGTTCTTGACGGTTTATAGCGACGCTTTTTCTTGCTCGATTTCGAACCCTCTGAATTCGATCGGGAATTCCGCGTTGTGTCAATGACGTCATCGTAGTCAGCTGACTCGCCTGCTGGCCAATCAGGTCTTTGTGACAGGGACTCGCGTGAGTTTGACAGAGGCAGAGTGGCCTCGTAGTTTGCGCTGTTGTCGAATGCAAGGTTTACCATTTCCATGCCTCCATCCCCGATGATATCACTTAAACAGGTCAGCCGAATGCCGTCGCCGCTACTGGAGAAAATAAGAGATTTTTGTTAGTTATATGTGTTGGCATTACCTATACAAATCACGTTGTTGAACGTTGCCCATCTAAATTCTATATTAAAATCAAATGTGTGTTCCGCTATAAATGTAAATGAAATTATTTAAAATTACAAATGCTTCCATTATAAAAATTACCGGTTTGTCTCATTTTTATGTTCATCCCTGTTGATTTTTTAAATAAATGGGCTAACATTATTTCGCATGTTCATGGTTGAAATACATAAACCAAAGAGCGACACCGTATTCCCCATGTATTAATGAATTGAATGTGCAGATCTACCTCTTAATCGACTTAGCTTGCTTCTTTTCATTCTTCATTTTTCTACAAACGTATAACTGAAATACAAAAGAAAGGTATATTCTGTTGTCCATAAATAAGATTAATGATGAACAGATGCAATTTGTTAGCTAACCATTTTTAATCTTACCGGTTGCTTAATTTACAAAACGTTCAGTTCTGATAATGTTAGTTCCTGCAAATTAAGCGACATCCACGGATACAGTATGGTCTGCTAATGAATAAAAAGATAACACACTACTTTTGGCCAATGCATGAGCACGCTTGTGTAGAACGAACAAAACTAATTAGGCTAAATTATTTCGAGTATTTTGCCAAGAAATGCACTGACGTTCGCCTTCACAATTATGGTAATAAATTCATCACACTTTAAAAATATACATATGATCCGTGCTCTGAGAAAACGGGGATTCATGCATGTGCGTAAAGAGTCGTTCCAAATTAGCCTGTGCAGTCTGCACAGTGTAAATAGGGAAGGCACTTTCCGTCTAAACTGGATTTTCGCTAAGAAGCGACTTTCTTTAAACAAAAATGCAACACAAGAGGAAAGAGTCGTCCCTGATTAGACTTTGCGGACGGCACAGGCTAATCTGGGGTGACACTTAATGCGCATGCAATAAGCTCCGTTTTCCCGGGAATGTTTGCGAAGTTCCAATATCCTACCAATCCGAATCCACCCGCTATGAACAGCATGATGATAAATACCACCAGAATCGCCACGATTCCTCCGGTTAACTTTTCGCCTTCTTCAGCGGTATTCCCTTGTGAAAGAAAACTTAGAAAAATCAAAGTGCTGAAAGCATTGAAATTCGGAGTTATGATAGACCTTCGTCAGCGTTTTTCCATTGTGAAAGAAATTTAGAAAAATCAAAGGGCTTAAAGCGTTCAGCAATCTTTTTGAATTGTTCTTAACTGGACCATAAACTGGATGGGAATAAATAATTTAGGTTACAAACACCGTAATGGTTTCGATTTGATGTTCGGTCACAAACCATAAAGTCATTTCAGAGACACATTTCAAACAAATAAAATGGTTGTTTTGTGTTTAATTAAAACAAAGTAACGCGAACTGGTAAAAGGCAAGATGTCCCCAACATCGCTTTAATTTGTTAAATGTGAGACTTCGCAGTCCCCTAAAAACTAACTGTCTCCATGAGTGCATTTCTGTTTAAAGCAGTAACACATGAAGAATAATAACCTAAAACCAATCGGTACGGTTTCTGTATTCAACAATATATAATTGCTATTAAACTAATTCGTTTGGTTTATCCGTCTTATTGACATCTCTGCAGTGCAAGGCGAACTCATAAACCGAACGCAACCATACAAAATAGAAGTATTACCGGGACTTTGCAGGTTTTTGCGCTCTTTGCAGCATGTGTAGAGTTCGTTCTCAGTCCTCCGCGTACAGTTACCATAGCAGTAAGCCTTACAATTGGTCAGTTTATCGGTGGTAGTAAAGATCTCTGCAGTCTGCCCGCTAAAGCAGGCGTCCTCTGAAAATGAAACAAAGAGATGCATTTCATAACTTTGGTTTGAAAATATAAACCCGGTACTTAATTTAAACTGTATGCGTATACGTAATCATATTGTAATTACATTAAATACTAGTAATATCCTGTCAATGGCTTACTCATAGATGCAATTTAGGTCAACGGTTCTATGCACATACCGTGATTGAAATCAATCAACACCTATATGACAGAAACAAAAGTAAAATACTACTGAAACAAGAAAACAACGCTGCATAGCGCACGTTTTGGTGTAACACTGTCTTTGACGCAACACACGATTCGACCGAGCGTGTAATCGTCTTCAAGTTGGATGCAAACGGATTGGTCGCTGCACTGCGGCATCGTGCAATTGCCATCTGTCTTCGTAAAACCGCTGTCACACGGGCCTATGGAGAAATAACGGTACGTTAGCAGCGTTTCTTTAACGCAATAAACAAGTTAAGTAAAGAACCAACAAGAAGTTATTGTTATTGACATTATTATTTTAACACACACTCTTTTTTCTACCTCAAGTATATGCCTAACAACGATATCGTACGTAGTCAAATCTTCAACAAGCCGTAACAAGAGAGCATTATCAACTACAGTACGGGGTTGATTAGTAAAAAACATCGATTTTTTTTAAAGTTTTTTTTCTGCGATTCAACATATTTTTAGTTTCCATATTCTTGCTTTGTCCATGTCTAAAGGTTTTATTATTTTATTGTCCCCTTCCGGTTTCACCGGAGGGGACTTACGGTTTGCGCTCTGTGTGTCTGTCTGTCTGTCTGTCCGTCACACTTTTCAGGATTCTGCGATAACTTTGAAAGTTCTTCATATTTTTTCATGAAACTTGAAACATGGATAGATGGCAATATGGACATAATGCACGTCGTTTCATTTTGTTCCTACGTCAACAATTCTGGTTGCTATGGCAACAAATATAAAAAATAATCTGACAATGGTGGAGCCGGTAGGGGACATATATTGCTTGGCAAAGACAATGTCGTATATATTTTTCCAATAATTGGCGCTTTAATTGAGGTTACTCTATTAAATGCTCAACTATTTATATTGAAATTAGCTTACCGCTCGTTTATCGTTTGATTAGTTAATAAAAACTTTTGGTAACGTACGCTTTCGACCTGACCTGAACTTCTGAATTTCCTAAACGACAACTTGGCATTAAACATTTGTTTTTTTATTCCATTCAATCATATATTTGACCTTAACATGGAAATAGTTGTAGAATTATACATGTTGAAGCACCACTTTACATAGAAACTAATGCAAGAAAAGACGTATTTTTAATTGACTGTTTAGACCATAAAAATCTTCGGGAGGGGATATCTTTACCGCGACCACCCTACCGGCGACCTCAATTAGTGTTTGTCCCAGGAGGGAAAAGGGGCATGGCGCATTACTTTAAAAAGGGCATTTTAACGCGCAGTTTAGGTAAAAAAGGGCAAAAACGTTTAGTGAATAGGTGGTTTTGAGAGAAACATATACACATAAAAATATAAATAAGCACATTTAATGGTTATTAGTGTATTTTACTTACTTTAATTAATATTAATACATTTACCTTGCTATGTCTTCATTTAAGTTGCATGCTGTTGCAGTAAACTGTACAGAATGACAAACACAATAAAGCAGTATTTGCATATGAATCGGATTATACACAGATCCATTAACATATAAATGGTCCTTTGCTTCTTTCGTGAATGTATTGCAATTGCATATAGTATTCAATCAGTAATCCCGGCTCGTAGTTTAGGGTTTTCAAAGTAAATAAAACTAAGAAACAACCAATTTACACCGACTGACACGCTAATAAAACTCACGTACACTCTGCAGCTTTTATTTCCAGACCAACGTTTAAGACATTGGCATAACACTGCGCTCTCGTAGAGCCGTGGAGCTTTGCCATCGCATCCAGAGCGTCTTTTAAGTGGCTGCAACATAGGGCAAGACCGGTGTGGTATCATGAATTTTTATATACAATGCGTATTTGTTAAAAGTTATGAAAAATACATTTTGATAAAATTGATTTCTCAGTTCGTGGCTCCCGCATGAATACAGACATCAAAATGTCAATTCACTTTCAACGATGCCAGACTGAAAGATGTGCAACGACGTCTTGTGTTCGGCGTCATAAACGAACGCTTCACTCGATATTTTTTTCAAAATCGGGTAACAAATCAAATAGGCATACACAAAAAAACTATTGTGACTTATGAGCTCATCACAACTGTTTAAAGCACACAAATCACACAAAGAAAATCACCCACAAAAAAATCTCAGAAAATAATACATGGTTTTCGCCCGTTTTAACCGTATGTATATGAAATAATATTATTTTGCTGCTTAAGATTTTATCATCTAACTAATACACGATTTATTTCCGATCCTTTTTAAACTTTATATTGTTATTATTGTAAATCATCAATCTAAATTAAATATTAGTTTAATATGAACTATATTGAAATGCTTTGTTCTATGTAAAATCGTTATTAGTTTACATTTCTTACAATCATCCTCGTATTCATCAATAATGTTGTCTACGTCATAAACAGAATTACCTTCATCATCGCAAGCACCAGCATTATCAACATCAGTATGGTTTATTATTGTTTTTTACCTGCAGTTTGGTATAACAGAATCACCCGATATTGCTTTGTCCATTTCTGTTTTAAACTCCTTCTCCCAAGTAGTGTTAAATGTACCGCACCCGACTGTGAAATGTAAAAAAAAATATTTTATAAAAGGAGAAATTTAATTAATATTATTACTTATAAGCTGAATGACAATACAAATATATAGTGTGTACCTTTTTTAGCTTAATGTAAATTTTTAAGCTTGACTATTATAAATAAATATTTTTCTAAATGCAGCATGTTCATTGGAGGGAACGCACACGACGAGCAGTTAGGTTTAAGCGAGAGTGTTATGTCTTTGTAGTAAATTTGATATATTTTTGCATAAAGGCTTTGAACAAACGAACATTTAGTGAAGGTGTGTGCTGTAAAGTGGAATGCATGTACGCAGAAAGTCATTATTCTAATACATGTACAACGTTATTCCATTACATTAAGACACTGATTGCACGCAGAAAAAACGCTTTGTTAAAAGGGTTTTGTTCTCAAAATATATACACAGAAAATAACAATTGTGCTTAGTGCAACAGTCAATGTAAACCTCATTCCGACAACCGTTTAATTCATAAAATTTTTGTAAATACATTTTTTTCTGTCTTAATGCATAGAACAATATGGTACTAGGATATTCATGGTCAAAATTTATCTGTTCAAAAATAGAACACTCACCTGAATGAAAATGTACCACATGTCCGAAAAAATTACAACAAAAATCGCTATCTTAACTACCTCGATATTTAGATCTTGCTTTAAGCCCTATTGCTGTGCACATCGTTAACGTTCGCCGCACCTCATTGATTTTTGCATGTGTAACTACGAGGACTTACTTGATATAGAAATGGACGAGATTAGCACGACCAACTCTAAAACGACGCCACCGTAACAACACATGCTTTCGTTTGCTCAAGTCGGTTGCGTTGTTTTCTAACTTCCGTGACAAAAATTGCGTATTATCGTTGTCGAATTTTGCTCGTCATGTCATTATTTTATTACTATATTTTACATTGAGCCATTATTTATTGTAATAACGGTCAAATTCTTGTCACCGTACGTCATGTAAACTGAAATATCAAATATTAGTATTATCAGTTTAATTTTAACAAATTTCGTTGAATCGTTTTGCTCTTTTTTCATTTAATGAAAAAAATCAAACAGATGCACTTGCTGCTTCGACCAATAAACTAAAACTATATTATATTACTACCACTCACATCACAATAATAGTTAAGTGCAATTTTAACATAACTTGTTTTTAACATAAGTTTTTCCTTTATACACTTGAAATAGTTCACACCTGTTATTATCAAATCAAATTACACGTATTTTAACGTTTATATAATTACACTCATATTAAATCCCAAACTTATTAAAGCTTACATTTATTGTTTAATTTCGACTAAGGAATATAATTCATTACGTGTTGCCAATTTTTTACTTTACATGTCAACTTACGATTCACTAATCCTTCGTTATTAAACGTTCATTGATTAAGACAATGTCGACCGATAAACATTCATTGATTAAGACAATGTCGACCGATAATAGGTCACGCGGTTTGACACTTCCGTCTCAGGTATCTACAAAAACAAAACAAGCCCGAGTTTCTTTTTTAAATATCCACCCTGTCTTTTGTACTTCTTTGTGTCATCATATCAGATCGACACGGTCTTCAATATAGTGTGAAAGTTGGAGGTTTATATATATTTTGGCGGCGTTAGCCCTTTTGTAAGGTTATTTTCCCACATTTTATTGCGTGTTTCGTATAATGATACATTTAAAGAAGAATTAAATAGTTTGTACACTCTTCATTCAAATAACAGCTTGTAGGTATTTAAATACATAGTTAAGTACATAAAAACCTGTCAGTTGTTTTGTGATTTGCTTAATTGGATTGAATGTCTTAATGATGGCAATTTTATTATATATATATATATATATAATTATATAAATACATAAAGTATCTGGTAAGGAGTTCGGTTTACAGTAAAGCTACTTACATTCATTATATGTTTTTATTTAAAACAGCTGTGGTTAATAATTATACCAACTGTACGGTGAGCACGCCGAATGAATTTTCAAAATCCCATCAAGCTGTTTGTGGTTATCGGCTTGGGCATAATGCCACCTTATTACAACGGTGTTACAAATTTAAGCAAAAAAAAACAGCTAGTAAAATATTACATACAGTGTTAAAATAAGAACATGAAACGGGAAATCAAATGAAATTTGTATGAAATTTACCAATATGATGAAGCAAAACATTAACTTATACAAACATGTGGGAAAATGAATTTTGTTAATGAAACGTGAAACATATGCGAAAACGGCAAAGAGTAATGAGTCGAAGCGAAGATATGACTTTCCACTGAAGAGTTAAGATTTATTCCGAGAAAAACATGTTAGCTTAAATTATTCGCTACAGCGACCCTTACTAAAATCCCAAAGCAAGAAGAAGAAGAAGAAGAAGAAGAAGAAGAAGAAGAAGAATGAATGAATTAACGTGTTGAAATCAAACAATCCTTGAAAAACTTGAAAATACAAAATAAACAAAACTAGCAACATAAATTTGACAGTGAACGATAAAATGTCCGTAAATGTGTATACTTTAAAAATTGTGAATACATGAATGTTGCTTCACCTTTTATAGATCCATTTATCACTTTTAACGAGTATGTTGACGGTTTTATATCTATAACGATTTTACTTCTTCTACTGATTTTCCGCGTCCTCTGTAAGTTTCGCCTTCAACAAAGTTAAAATTTTACACACTAAAGAAATATAATCACATTTTTTGAAAATATATAACCGTATTGGCCGTTGATATTCAATTAAAAATGATACAAAAAAGTGTGTTGAAAACTCACACAATAAAATACATTCAAACACAGTTATGACGAGAAATAGAAATATCCAATCCTATGGACACCAATTGTAACGCACTTTTTTCATACACTGAAGTTTGGAACACTACAAAACATTGTATTACACGCTTAATATCCTTCCACATTAAGACGATTACATCAATGTAGATAATATTTTACTTTAACAAAAATATAATAATTTCGGAAAAAGTAGCCTTACATTCAACGTTCACAACAACGCTTCTTTTATTAAAAATTCCTTAAAGCATCTTTACAATACACCTTTGACATAACGTATGCATGTTATTCATACACAATTGTATAATTGAAAATTTGTTGACAACAGCCATATGGCCGTTGAGTCGCTCGCAGTTCGCAGCTCGCCTTTGCCTGGATCCATGTCCCTCGAGTTAAGGACACGAAATAACACGATTTGCGGAACCTCACCATTCCAGTACTGCAGTGCGTTTTTAAAGAAAATTATTTTCCAAATATCTTTAAACAAATATGATTGTATAAATAAATAAAATTAAAACTTTTAAGACTCCCTGTTTTGTCGTTTACACATCATCAGTTTCATATTTATTTTTAATTAAAAACATCAATAAGCAAATGCTCAATTTAACAAACAGAAAAGGAATGCCATACTATTTTATCGATCTATTTAATACATATAATTTCAAGAAAATCTTTAATAAAAAACTAATAAGCATGAAGATTCAACAGCTTAATAAAATAACATTGAAAGTCCTCCACTGTTGACATCCTATCACGTCCGTTCTTAACGTCACTTTCGTGATATTGTTACCAAGGATGCACGTGCATGTTCATACTTTGAGTGAGAACAGCTCACACGTTTTATTTATTTCGCTGTACCGTGCACATATCAACTCGTTCAAGACATGTGGTTTAGAATTTCCGATTCGGGAAAGTCAGGCTCTCCATTTTCTTCTGTTTCTAAGTATACACAGGAAATAATGTCCATCATCAGTAATCAGTAGTAGACTATCTATCTATGCATTTTCAATCAGTTTCAGTGTCCAGCAAGTTTATTTAATAAACTATAGAAATAAAGCTCCAACGAAGAGTAAATTTTGTTTTAACATCCTCTAGTCTTTTATTGAAGGGAATTGACCACTCTGGATCAGCAGACGATTTATTACTTAAATCTGCCTATTTTACGGAAGATTTCGATCACGATTGGGGAATTGACATGTTTTCGTTAAATTCAATGACGTCTTTGAATCTATTTACAGTGAAGCCCGTGTTCACCGAACGATGTCTAAACCAAACAGCCGCGTCGATCCAAATCTTACTTGGCACAAACATGGTATTAACGTGTGAAAAACAGATCAATCGGCTGTGTTTGATGCCTAATGTTATTTTTTTGGTTATTTATCTTTATATTTTATAACAGAGTAATTAACTAATATTAAAATATTTCATTTGTAAAATAATCCTACTTAATGTTTTTACACACTTTTAATTTATTTCTGTAAAACCGCTACATATATTTCACAAATGTTCGTCACTTTTAACCTCATCATTTCTGAACTTCCATCGAAGCATAGTCGATAAGACCTAAAATTTTGAGCAGAAGATTGAGCTTATTACTGTGATTGAACAAAAACCTAAACATCACCTTTTATTTGCACGAGAACCACAACATCGGCAGCCATCAACATCTTTAAGAAGCAGGCTGATTTTGTTGATCAGTACGAGAGAAATGCAGCTGCTGACAAATTCAGGTTTTATTATTCCTTATATCATTATTAAAATTTGACAATTATAATTTTCTAATATGGTACCGTCCCTACAAAGTAAGAGCAAAACATCTTTCTGTATTAGGTCCGATTAGTCACGCACAGATAATGCGTTTTGCCTGCGGCTTGCAGAAAAGAAAATATTTTTTAAATTTCCAATTGATAGCTCGAAAGCAGGAAGCTGAAATCAGATATTCAGTTGTGTTCAATGCATAAGGCGAAAGCGCAGATGTAGATGAAGAGACAATTGAATAGCTGTTAAAGCGCGTACCTGCCATCACTGCGTGATACAAAATGGAAGGCGCCTTCACTTGCGATGAAACAGGACTGCCCTATCGAGTCTTCCAGAGAAAACATTGGCAGAACGTGGGAACGATGCGAAGATAACTAAAGTTTCTTCAAGAGAGATAAATCTAGGGGAGACTTACAGAACGAAAACGAAATCAATGATGACCTCGTCGGTGTTGGCTTCGTGACGTACTTTTGTTTTAAATTGTCTTATGTACTTTCTATTTTTTTATGAAAGTAATAATAAAACTATTTACAAAATATAAGTATCACAAGGTCTATATTGTCTTCTTGTTTAAACACAAAAACATGTTAAACAAGCTATTTACTAGGCATTTACATATAGGAACTTCAAGTAGGAAAATCTCATTGACGGGAATTTGTTTGTGTTAATACACCTGAAACTTTCCACGTTAATGGTATGGCTAGCATGTTATTTTTATAAAAGCAATATTGCTTGCGCAATTTTAAGCTTGCTAACATTTGTCGATATGGAAAAAATCGTTGCATAAAACTCACTTATATAGACTTTCATATCACCAACATGTCGTGCTTCATTGGTTTTACGGAGTTGGTTTATAACGCATTCAGCATTTTTTTGACAACATTGTTTTCAACCTTTTTATCAGAAGTGATATCCACACGATTCTTATAACAAGGTCGTTTGGCTTCATAGTGTAATCTCAGTCATATGACATGAGATTTCTGCAGGAGGTCTGTATTAAATTCAGTTAAGCTTGGAAAACAAACTATGAGACAATATCATATTACGTTTATGACCCATAAAGCGTCTGCATACATGTACACAAATAACAGCATTTGAATATAAAGGTAATGTATTAATTGCAAATTGTATAAACAAATATCTTTTCCGCCGTTTAAATATAACAGGGCAAGACTATGAAACATATATTGTGTTAATGCTTTTTTGTCTCTTAATGTCATTAATGTCATTGTTTTGCTGCGGAAAACCGACCAGTAATTAATGTTTCCGCTATTATATTTACTTTAAATTGAGAATAGGCCATTTACAGTATAGTTTAAATAGTGCAAGTAAGTCATGAGGTTCAAACTAATCGTTTGATCAGCGTGTCTGCATGTCAAATACATGTAAAGTCTTTACCTAACTGCTCAAGCCTGTTTCATCTATTCATTCAATTTAATTTTAATTATTACTATGACTATAATCGCACTGTCAGAGAAGCGATTTGAACATGATTTCAGACTTTGCAATTGAATATTTATTTTATTTGGCAGAAAGGTCTCGTTTAAAATATATTTGTGATATAAACAATGTTTAAATGACGTAAACAACGAATATAAATGGCGGTGAGTACCAATTACACTATGGGATGGGGAAACAATGCACATACTTTTTTCATGTATAATTATTATCCTTATATAGTAGTTGTATATAATCTATAGTGTATATAGTATGCAGAATTATTATCTATATATCAAGTTACACTTGCAAAAGGTACTATGTTTTTTATAATAACCGTTCATCACTTCGGTCTGTCTAGTTGATTAAGACGATTAAACCGCTTAATCAACTATCAGTTTTCACACGTTAATACCATCAAATCCAAGTACAAACTTGAATTATTATCTGGTGTTATGCAAACAATATGAATGATCTGTATTGCGATACTTTCGTCTTCTTTAATAATTTATGTTTGATTCTTGAATAATCCAATAATCGTTTTGTGTAGGACATGCACTATTTGGATTTGTGTTCGTATGTTTTCAAGAAAAATCAACAATTGCTTCTAACCGCATGTGTACCTAAAAAGGAACTATTTTACAAATACATATATCTAGCATGCGCATTTAGATATATAAGTTACACGTGACTAACTCGTCGCTGGTTTTAGACTGGCTGTGTTTCCTCAGCGACAAGATTAACTAGAAGATGTTCTTTCATCCTTCAGCTAAATGATTTTATACAACAAATTACGACCGTTGGATAAATATAAGGTTTATCCAACAGGTTGCCTTTATCGAACGGTACATATACATAGGGACTACTGTTTTGGCCTTTCACCTCTGGTAAAGGTCAAACGCAGTGAAGATTGCAATCCTGTGCACTTTTCTAGAAAAGTCCATGGACTGGAATTCTCCCCCGTATGTCGACTTGATGGGCTATGAAAAGGCATTCGACTGCGTGGAAGGGAAGTCCTTCTGGAGACTATTGATATGCTAAGGAGTTCCAGAAATGATCACCTACATTATCAGGAAGTCGTATGAAGGGATGACCTGCAGAATCATTCATGGCAGACATCTCACCAACGCCTTCGAAGTAAGAACGGAGTGTGGCAAGGCTGCTTTCTCTCACTTGACCGGTTTTTGCTGGTCATATGCTGGGTCATGAAGACCTCGACGGATCAGAAGCGAAACGGAATTCATCGGACTCCCTGGAAACAGTTTGACGACCTGGACTTTTCCGATGATCTTGCCTTTCTACCCCAATGCCCAAAACAAACGAAGGAAAATGCCACCATGGTTTATGACAACTCAGCTAGACTGAGCCTCACAACCAACAGGGTAAGGCAAGGTGTTCAAAATCAAAGCATCCAAAGACACACAGCCATCACAGTCCAAGGCGATGCGCTGGAGGAGGTAGACAGCTTCAACTATCTCGGCAAATTTCTGAAAACCCGTCAGAGAACGGATGAAGACGTCAGAACACACATCGGCTTAGCACGAACAGCCTTCCATATTCGTGAGAACACCTAGGGATCAAATTGGCATCACCGCCAATAGAAGGCTCTTCAATACCATAGTGACGCCATAATCCTCTATGGAGCAGAGACCTGGAGAACCACTGTCAATACCATAAAGATAATTATGGTCTTCATCAAAACCTGCCCCAGGAAGATTCTCAATATCATCTTGCCAGACCTGATCTCCAACGAAGCATTATGGGAAAGATAAAAGCAGCAGCAAGTTGAAGAAAACATCCCTCAGAGACGTTAGCGACGGATATGCAACACTCTTCGCGTCTGCATCTAATACGACAAGACAATCTCTCACCTAGAACCCCTAATTGAAACGGACGAGATGGCGACATAGGCACACCTGGCACTGCGACCTTGATGCAGATGCTACGCAGATGGACAAGGCGTGGGGCCATCTTAAAATAAGCATCCAGAACCGAGGCGCCTGGAAGAAACTTGTCAACGGCATATGTCCCAGACTGGACCACAGGTGAAGATAGAGATGAGTTTAATTTCAGCCATATATGCCATATCTTTACTTTAAATGTCATTTGAGCTTTCCGAAGGGACACAAAGATGATTGGATGAACAAAGGAAAACAGATTTGTATACAAAGTTCACACCAAGTTTCATGATCATATCGTATGATCTTTTTGAAGTATCAACCTATAAAGCTTTATTCTATTTGGGACGGAAATCCAACCGATAAAACAGGTAAGTTGTGGATCTTTGAGCATTTTTCTCACTTATTTCTATGGATAGGAACGAATACTGAAAATGATAATCAAATATTCGTTTGTCATTATTTGAATTTATTCGAATATTCGATTATTTAACCTGTTATATAAATGTCGGAACTTATGACCGTCCGGAGCAAAGTTCTGCTCCTGATTGCTACACATACAAATATTAATCGTATCTTATATGCGATTTTAATAAAGATGATAGAGTACTCACTTTTTAAAACGATAATTGATTATTATTGTTTTCAATTTCACTTGATGCATTCAATTTTCTTAAGATATAAGCTATCTCTGGTAACAATATAGACTTAATTCTCATTTATTTAAATGATATACTAAATTATTAGGATTACTTATTACATAAAACATATTCAGGCTTTGTTTGCACACTTTTTCTGATCCGAAACGATATAAAAACTTGAGTAGAACTTTGATGATATATAAATTAGTTTCCTTATTTGTACACGAATTGCTTGATGTCTTCGTCTTATCACTGGAGCGCATAAAATATTTATAAACGTGAAAGGGTGACACTGAATGGCTTTAACTTAATAGTAGTTAAATATAAATCTATATAGATCTTGTAGCGAGTTTGCAATTATACTCCAGCCTTTATAAATTCATACTTATGTTGAGCGTATTCAATTTATACGTATTTTAGTAATTCATTTCTGATTCTATATTATGGACTTAATATATGGATATAGCATTTAAAATGATTGGCCATTCGATGGTAGAGTAAGTCGGTTTGTCTATATTGCTTTATTTAAGCTGCACTGAACTATGAATAACATGTAAACTATTTTAGACAATAGATTGAACACAGTGTATGAACACACGTGCTATCTATGTTTTCGAGCGGGCTGTACAAAATTAAATTATGCTTGCAACAAAAATGGAATGAAATTACACTTCTTATCCATCATGTGCGTGCAAACATAATTTTGTTTTTGGCAAAATAATTTATTGCACAGTTTAGGGTAAGATATCTTTTTTCACGCCGTGAAAATGTAACAGAATCAGACTAGGCAACGTAAATGTTTTAACGGTTTAGTGTATTTATGTATAAACGTCCATCCGCTGCTATGCACTACGGGTTACCAAATAATCATTCCGAAAGGCCTCTAATTATAAAATGAAAACCGGTTATTAACATAATGATTAAATTGCAAAATTTATGTCATTAGGTGCAAACTCAGCGTTTAATTAAAGGGATCTTTTCACGCTTTGGTAAATTGACAAAATTGAAAAAAGTTGTTTCAGATTCGCAAATTTTCGTTTTAGTTATGATTTTTGTGAGGAAACAGTAATACTGAACATTTACCATGGTCTAATATAGCCATTATATGCATCTTTTGACGATTTTAAAACCTAAAAATTATAAAGCGTTGCAACGCGAAACGATTGAATAATTTGGAGAGTTCTGTTTTTGTCGTTAAATTTTGTGAAACTACGAAGATTGCTTATATAAGGTATAAAATACGTCAAATATGTGTACTCGGCGGAATAGCTCAGTAGGCTAAAGCGTTTTTACTTCAGGACTCTGGCAGGACTCCAGGGGTCACTGGTTCGAAACCTGCTCCGGGCAATTTTCTTTTCCTTTTTTAAATTTTATTCTTGATTTTTTACTGGAGCTTTTACGATCCAATGTTTACATTTATCAATATAAAGCATTTAATGAATAAGTTAAAAAATGCCAAAATCTGTGAAAAGGCCCCTTTAATGTGTCAGCAATTCCAGTTAATGTTTCGGCTTGAACCTACTACTCAAAACTGTTTACTGTATTAATTTAATGAGTTCGAATTCTATTTAACAATGTTTCTACACTGTGAAATTAAATTCTTTATTTGATATGACATAAAGGCTTCATTTAACACACATTTTGTAAAATGTTTCATAAATAATGCTTTCATGACGTAAAGAAGGAACATAAATACTGTAAAGTTTATCCATTAACTAGTGCAATTTTTTTTATAATAACCGCATCAACCAGTCTGTTTGATAAAGTCGATTATGCCGTTCAACCTTTCAGCAGTTTTGACACTGAAATTGTCTACTTTTATTCAAAGAATATACATGACTTTTATAGCGAATCGTGTGATTTTCTTTATCATAAATGTTTGAGTTTTGAGTTATCGATCGATGGAATTTTATGTACTGCATGGCGTTGTGTTCGAATACTTTCAAAACCACTATCGATTGCTTATAGTTTTGATAAGGCTGTGTATTGAATAAAAAGTCATATTTTAATAAATGCTTTGAATACCCTATATGCAGAAAGCGCTTTGGATAAACTCGTCTCTGATTTCGATTAAGCATGTATTAGCACATTCAGCGTCTAAATAGATAGGAACTTTCTTTGCTTTCAAAAGTTTTTTTTCTGTTAAAATCATGTGCTTAAACAGATCTTACACATGTTGTCATTGTTATCATTGTGTCTGATCGTTGACTAGTAGGTCACGCGAGTTGTGTATCGTGCTATTTCTTAAAATGTGACCCAGTATTTGTAAAAATATTACAAGATATGTACATTTCCAGAAAGGAAATTCATTTTTGCGTTGAATAAGACCAAGGTCATGGAAATAGCTGCACGGTTGATGAAGTAATAGCTGTTCAAAGCGATGCACCCTGTGTTTGGGTGATTGTAAGTTGAATACCTTGTTATATATATTTGATACTGATTTTTTTCAGAGAAGGTGATATTTCGTTATAATTTGATTATTTTTCATTCAACGTGATGTTTTTACCAATTATAATCATAGCCACACGCTAACCATGCACCTGTGATTTCCATTCGGCATTCCTTTGCTATAAATTTACGCATAACTCGTCTGTTATTCACCGCAATCAAATCGCAACACACTGGATGATAACACATAGTAACATATATGGATCGGGTAAATAGCGATGAAGTTGATGACAGAGCGATAGCGTTGACATAGAATTGCAATTTTAGCGATAGTGTTCAGACTGTGATCAGAACGAGTAGCGCACTCGAGGCTTCACTTCATCAGGGACCTATACAAACAAAGGTTTTTTATGACTGCATACAACTAACACACATTAGTGTCAATTAACAATAAGAGATTCTTTCAAAAGAGGTGAGATTCCAACTATAGTGATGGTTTTGTACAATCTGCTGCTGTTTTATATGTCCCGCTTAAAGTAATAACATGCTTTAATATGGACGGTGTCCTATTGGTGAGGCCATGGATTCTGAGAATACGGCATTTGGGTTTTGGTTCTGTTTTGCTGTTGTTTGTCTTGTATTGGCAATCGATCAAATCAAATCAAATTTTATTTTAAGTCGGTACATGTGTAACAAAGAAACATTAGCTATGAATAGCTACAACGGACATTTACAATTATAACAATAAAATAACATGCATATTTATAAACAAAACAGCATTTAATGATACATCATCAATCTTATAGACTATTAAGACATGAGGTATTTAAAAACAAATACATACATACAGAGACAAAATTAAAAGAACTGGCAGACTACAAACATCAAAATATAATTGGAAGAAATAATAAATTAAATTAAATTTTGTGTGGAAGTTGCTGATATTGATCTAGGTCTAAAACTGTATTAAAACGAAATACATAAGAAACTGAAAAAGGGAAATAAGCAAAATAAGTTTTACTCATTTTGTTAAGCAGGCAACCTTACCGTTAAAATTTTTCATAAGGAAATATTTCCCGTTATTTTATTATTATCGAGCACCCTTTTATGAATCTTTAGCAATCAAATCGTAATAATGCATATGGAGAGATACTAGTTCTGGTATATACCCGAATTTTCGATTTTGTTTTCAAAATATTTCGATTCTTTCAAAATCAAATATGTAGCCGACTAAGTTCAGGATTAAACGCAAATAACAATCACTGAAATATACACCTTCGTACCAAGCTTCCAAAGTCCATTTCGACACCGTTAATCTATTTCAAGTCGAGTTTATTTACAAACCGATTACAACCAGCAAAAACGGCTCACATATATATGTGTCTTATTTATAACCTAGCTAAAGAATTTGTTTGTTAGTTGACAACGGTCAAATTACCGTTTTGGCACTAGACTCTTTCTTGAATTGAACCATAGATCTTGAAATGATAATACGAAAAAAAACTGCCTTAAAACCAGAATTTTCCTGTTAAACTGACCAAAAAAAAGCATGGTTTAATACATAAAAAAATGGGCCACCATGCTTAAAAGACATTTTTTTATTCATTACAAATCATGTGTCAAACCTTGTGTTATGATCGTTTGATGTTTTGGTACACATGGTCATTGTAAAGACCGTGGTTGATCTGGTGTTTTGGTCATGAAAGAGTCCCATTGTCAACCTATTTCATAGACCGCGCGGTAAAGTGCACCCCCCCCCCCCCCAAGAATCTTTGTCAACTAAAGTTTGACGATGGTCATCATGATCTTGACTATTAATGTTTCATGGTCCTTAAAATACACTTTGTCAAACATGACTCTTGGAACGCGGGATTTTTGCCACGCTAGCAACATGGCCAAACTTGGTTATACCATAATTGTTATGACCATGATTACTATTGTTTAATAATGAAAATTTCCATATTCAAATATGTGTCATAGGCTGCCCTTTTGCCATGGTCAATCGTATTTTATCATGATCTTAAAACTAGGGTTTTATGCAAAAAAATATCATTGCAAATAATCTTTTCACTTGACATAAGTTTAATAAGGGAGGTTACAGTGGCAGTGTTTTATGATATTAACGGCATCTTTTTTAACATGGTCAGATTATAGTCGAATAATTGTAGTCAAAGTCAAACCAGACCTGACATTATTGCAACAGATTTACAACAATGCCGAGATCATGTTCGACCACGATCTAACGTGATACAATCTTAACATTTCACACATGGAATGTTTTCACTTTGAGTTACCATAGCCGTAGTCAAATCATTGTTACTCTTGTTCAAAGTCTGATCAAACACCATAGTCAACCATGTTTTGTGCACGTTTGTCCAATGTCATTGTTTACATCTCATATCGGAATAAATAAAGAGTTATAACTTTTTTTATTCGTAACGTGTCTTTTCCAGAAACAAGTATGACGTTTAGTCAATTTATAAATAATAATATCATTATTGACGAAACGGCTATCTTTTAACAATTAACCATTGTTTACTCTAAAACTTTATTCATAATTTACTTCCTCCTCTTGTCTGGTCCACTCTTCCTCCTCCTGTCTATCCCACTTGTCCTCCTCTTGTATGAACATTTCCTCTAACTCTTGTCTGTCAATTTCTCTCTCCTCTCGTCTGTCCCACGCTTTCTCCTCTTGTTCGGTCCACCCAGCCTCCTCTAGTCTGGCCCTTTCTTCCACCTGGTGCCTGGCCCACTCTTCCTCCCTTTGTCTGGCCCTTTCTTTCACCTCATATCTGGCCCTCTCTTCCACCTCTTGTCTGGTCCTTTCTTCTTCCTCTTGTATGGCCAACTCTTCCTCCTCTTGTCTGGTCCTATCTTTCACCTCATATCTGGCCCTCTCTTCCACCTCTTGGTTGGTCCTTTTTTCCTCCTCGTGTCTGGCCCTTTCTTTTTCCTCTTGTATGGTCCTCAATACCACATCATGTCTGTCCCTTTCTACCTCATCTTGTCTTGCCCTTTTACCATCATCTTGTCTGGCGGCCCTTCCTTTCTCCTCTTGGATTGCCCTTTCTTCTTCCTCTTTTCTGACCCCGGTTTCCTCCTCGCATCTGGCCATCTCTTGCTCCTTGCATCTGGCTTTTTGATCCTCCTCACGTCGTGCTCCCGCCTCTTAAGTGGCTTTATGCTCCTACATAACAAGGCATAATATTCTCAATATACGTTTTTTGCCTAATGCAAAGGTCACATTTGAAGGTCAAAAGCCCGCTCTCAAATAGAACATAAGTATTAAGCTGTATTGACATTTTTAGCATTAAAAGGGAAAAGGTAATCTACCTAAAATGTGAAAATCACATTTGTCATAAGTTCCAACAAAAGGTGTTACAGTAAACATGTTCTATATTTTGACAGAGGTGTGTCTCTAGGTCAGGTTGATATTCAGTGTTGTTTTATATTTTTCCTAAATGTTTTCATTTATTCATTTTATTATTGGCTTTAACGAATATCTGCTTGCCACAACTCAGCATTGCTTACTAAAATTGTATGTATGACCAAATTTAAAACAAAATGAACAAATTGTAATATATATACTTTAAATGGACGAATACGTTTCATCTGGCACAAAATGACACAAATTTACAATTTACGTTTCATCTAGATGCACCATGAATCAACGCTTGTATAACAGTAACAACCCAATTTAACATTTAAGGACGACTGATTCATGTCTTACCGTTACGACTTCTACTGTTGCCATCCTGTCACGTTCTTTTTAAACTTTACTTCCGTCAAACTGTTACCAAAGATATATGCATTGAATCTAACTATGTCACATATGATTCCGGCGTCCACAGTGGAAAACCTTTAAATAAATGAAGATTTTTGAAAAGTGTTTTTCATCAAAATAATGTCTACGCCATTTTGTTTGCATGATTGAATATTAAAAAGAGTTTCTAGTATTTCAAATGATATGTTTAATAGATACAAAAACGGACACACGCTTGATACATTTACATCTGTTCACATGAGCGAGTATACAATTTACTTTAAAACGATATTAATTTATTTTGCAAAGATCCCGCTTGCGTTCCGTGTTAGCGCGTTATCATTATCTAGAACGTTGAGTTATCTGAAATGGACTTGGTACTTGATACTAACATGTCATACGTATTACGAATTAAATTCCATTTTTAATGAACACTGTTTGGTAATTGTGTGCATACTCAAACGGAACAACAACACAGGTGAATAATATGAAAACAAGTTGAAAAAGGAATAGATCAAAATCATACAATAAAGTAGCATTATTTACTTATATGGGTGCTTATAATCTCTTTAAAAATGGAACTAGTTAATTTACGTTTTGATACACTGATTTGTGGTTGTCCTTTGGGAAGGGAATAATACGTGTTTTTACCGACTCATCTTTTTGGTTCGTATTTGGGAGGGACGCTAAACGTTATGAAATAAAGTATGGTCTAATCGTGAAAAGATATCTTATCACAAATTACTTGAGCCAAATAGTATTCGTTGACATATAAACATTGATGTGAATTTGAATTCATGTATTAGTAATTTTTTAATGGCTCAAAGTAAGGAACGTTGGACTAAACAGTATCAGATGTAGTTTTCGAATAAGAGGTATAATCTGAACAGATGATGATATTAACAGCAAATTAATATTTCACTGTCAGAAATGTGCAAAATATTTATGAACAACTGTGTGATTATTCACTACAATTTATATATATATATATGTGGCATTATTTGACTATAACAGTTGAAAGTCCAAGTAATGAATGTCAAAATGTTGAAGGTCGATCAAGTCCAAAGTATTAAAAGGAATCTATTTATTTGAAACGAGTCAAGAGTCACACATAGGTGCGTGACAATACGAACTTTCTTCTTTTGTATATACTAATGGTTTATATTTACAATAACATCCTTAACAATCCATGTTGCATGTTTGTCTTGTAACTCCAGCATGGAAGAGAACTAAAATAAGCATCGAAGTTGCTTCTCATCTTATCCATATTATGTTTAATTACTTCTTGATATGCACATGATTATTATAATGTATTGTTCGGAACCAATAACATATGTTTAAACTAAACTAACGAGCCAAAAGGACGGTGACAATGGCAAGGAACAGATGGTCTGTGAAGATCCTGAAAAATTGCGTTGGAATGTCTGTCTTCTAAACGTACACACGTACAAGCTTTACAAAAAAACAACAACAGGGAAATCAAAAGGACAATCGCTTACTCATTTTCCTTCAATTTGTGGATAAGAGATTTTAAAGTATTTTTAAATGAGTATTTATAAACCATTTGACCTCCGGGCGCTGCCTAATATGACCACAGGTGCATTATTTTAATACACTTATAAATAAACACTTTAAATGAATACACGCTCAATAAGTGATGTCAGGAGCTTGTAGTTTTAGATTGTTAAACTTAGTTTTTTGATAAAGGCTGTGTATGACAAGCGTCCCTAATAGACGGCCAGTTTTGAACATCGAGGCAAGTTTTTCGGGATAATCAAGTCCTAAAAAAATATTTTTCAACCACTCACGGCATGACGTTGAAAATTCTGACTCTATGATAATGATTTAGATTAAATAACTATAGGAACGTGAATCGATGATACATGCAAAATATTACAGCGTTTGCCTTGTTATTGAAGACTAATATTCAAGCTGTTGGCTTTGTGGTTTCAGACTAGATAATTTTAAACTCATCGTGCTATCTAAGTCTACAAGGATCATGTGCTTCATGATGCTCATTATACATGTCTAAAATGACAACATCATTCAAGATAAATGTGACGCTGTGTACTATTATTGATATTGTGACAGGGATTTAAAATAAATTTATACAATTTAGAACACATTCCCCTTATGTGTTTAATCAATGTGCACTTTGGGATACTAACCGGAACATAATATAGAATTGCTTTTAAGTAAACGGCCAATTCATTTAGTGTGATTCTGTGAAAAAAGAGTTTATCCATACGTTGAAATCGCAAGGATAATACTATTCATATATATTCATAATAGATGTATGTAATTTTCTGTAAAAACACAATTTACATTTGTCAGTAAGTAAATCAATTCAACAAATATTTATTTATCTTTACTTAGTCATCTTAATGTTTTCAACGATGAAAAGTGTTTTCATTTCATCACGTTTAACGTGTGCTTTCTATTTATAACGTTTCAAGTGTTCTGACAGGAATTATGATCTTTAACCCATTTATGCCTAGTGGACTCTCCAACCCTTCTAAATTGGATCAATTTATTTCCAAAATTAGTGGTATATTTATTTCTATATTTAGAATATTTCTTACAGAAATTTCTTTAAGCAAACAGCGCAGACCCAGATGAGACGCCGCATTGTGCGATCTATTCTGGGTCTACGCTGTTTGCAATGTTCTTTTTTCAGGACGCTAGGCATGAATGGGTTAATTACTAGGTGATCGATTTATAAAATCAAAGGATGGAAGAAGCATTATCGTTGTACGTCGTAAAGTGAAAATAAACAAGCATTTTGAAAAACAAATACAATCCAAATCGATAAACAGTTTTGAAAATAAAACGTACCATTTAAAATTACAGATATTTCGCGGACTATATAATACTTAAAACATATACGGGTGACAGTTAAACGATTGAAGTTGAAAATAGTACTGAACACACTCTATGACGTTTGAAATTTGCTTTCAGTCGTATTTATCAACATCGTTGATAAAATATCAGAGTATTGAATATTGAAATATATTTTCAGGACGCATTTCTTTTGTTTAGCGAAGTTCATAAATATTTTAATGTCCTAAACACACGTGGAGCCATTTCATGCGCAATAAAACTAACATAAGAATATATAAAAGGCTTTCAGAGACATCACATTTACGTAAACAAACGTCCTTTTGTATGAAAACACGACATTGGTCGCAGTTTTGTTTTGTTACACAATGGTTTTGAATGACTGTATTTACATCGTTATTGTTTATATTGGATTCTGTATGGCGAAAATATTGTTTGAACTACAAATGACGCACTAAGAGGAATTTAAACATTAATCCACGGAATATTATGCTCTAAAGTTTTCATTTAAGTCAGGTTTTTCTTTCGACATTTAAAGAAAAACAACCACAACAAAGCATTCGTAAAGATATTGTTTGTGTTTAACAGCTTTAGAATAATGCAAACTCTTCTAGTTTGAACATTATGCGCAAAGCGTGTGTACACATTTTTTTCTTTAGCATTAACTGGATAAATGTATAATCGACACGACTTTGCCTAAAAACGACGTGCTCAAGTTAAGCTTTTGTGATCACGATTTATCCGTCGTCCGTTGTTAATCGTGCGTTGTGCGGTGTACGTCGTATATCGTGCAAGCAGCCGAGAAAACATTAATATTGTAAACACTAGAAGCCCCATTTATTTTGAATTTGGTAAGAACAACATCCCGTGGTTTAAAACTCTGTCACTAAGAAACACTGAAGAAAAAGCTTTTCACAATTCTTGAAGTCACATATCTTGATATCTTGGCCTGGTCGGAGATGGTTTTGGTTAATTGACAAAATTGACATAGAATTTAACTTTTCCCGTAATCATCATCCTACTTGATGAGAACATTTGTTCAAATTATATATAAACTTGGTTTAAAAGTCATTACGGTCTGTTTAAAATCATGAAAACACCCCCAACCCACCCCCACACACGCCGAAGATTCTGGACAGTTTCTTTATATGGTCATGGTAAATTGTCCCAATGAATTAAAGCTATTATCGGAAATTGGGATGTAAGTCAGATGTGGTGCGTTGGTCGAGTGGTAACACTCTGGTCTACCATTCCAGGGGTCCCCGGTTCAATACCCGGCCGGGGCACTGGGAACTTCAGAAAAGCTTCAAGTGTTTCCCACCCAACTAGAGATGTACGGGTGTAAAACCAAAGTAATTCTCGCGTGTATCGCAGCTTTACACGGAGCACGTACAAGAACCAAGGAATCTACTCGCAAAGATCTAGGGTATCGCACCCGGATTCCTTGTATCCCAATACTGTCTCTTCTGCTTGCTGTCTCTCCAGCAAACTCCAAAGGACCTCATGGGAAATAAGTGCTTGCACTTTCATGGGTTATCCTTGACCGCAAGGACAAAAGGAGTACACACAAAGAAATACATACCGATTTTCATAGACAATTATATTGCAATACTTTGCAAAATGTTTAATATTTAGAGTAAGGTGTAGTTGTTATCACATGTAAAGCCTCGGTAGATCACTGACTAGCAGATAGTTAACCTTGCAACGATGATATGAGCCTCGCTCTGTGAAAAGGGGGTTTAATGCATGTGCGTAAAGTGTCATCCCAGATTAACCTGTGCAGTCCACATAGGTTAATCAGGGACGAATTTTCCGCTTTTTTCGTTTAAATAAAGATCCTTTTTGACAAAAAATCAATTTAGGCGGACAGTGTCGTCCCTGATTAGCCTGTGTGGACTGCATACAACCCCCTTTTTACAGAGCGAGGCTCATTAATAT
Organism: Dreissena polymorpha; assembly: GCF_020536995.1. Classification (NCBI taxonomy): domain Eukaryota; kingdom Metazoa; phylum Mollusca; class Bivalvia; order Myida; family Dreissenidae; genus Dreissena; species Dreissena polymorpha. The sequence goes on along the minus strand of NC_068361.1, from coordinate 4,174,548 downwards.
TATTAACATTATAATCGACATGGTATACACATTTATATAGTCATATGATGTACATAGCACAATAATGTGCAATCGTGTCAACTTTGTTTCAGCTATTTAACATCAAGTTTAATTATTTTACATAGACAATATTATTTCGTACAATGTATATTAAGGTTATTAAAATTATTATGATTAAAACCACTGAATGACAGTCAGCTAATCATGAACTTTCCACACTAGCCGATCAATACGGACACTTAATAAGGTTATCTTTTAGTTTTTGTCCACTTATTTTACACATACTGTTCGTTATTGTTCAGTTAGCATACTTAGTATGAGCGCGCTTTAATATTATTATAGTATTCGTGGTTAAGTTTCCTTTGCAATAACCTATGTAGGGGTGGTTTGTGGTTTTCGTTTTACTTGCTGAGAGAGGTATAACATCGTCCGCATCCGTATCCCGTGTTCTGGTGCGGCTCCTTAAAATACCACCCCGAGGTCTTGTACCCCAGGTACTAAACGGTGATTATTGCGTGAGAGGCATTGTAAGACGCGTACTATCATTCGTTTGTTCGAATGTATGGTTACATGCTTTAGGTTTGTATAGAAAACTCATAGTTACATTGTTAGAATTGCAAAAAGTAAACCATAAGATTGAAAAATACGTATATTATGGATTTCTTTTTTCAATCCTCGCCTGGATGAACCCAAATCAGAAAAAAATAAAATTTTGTTGAAAAGGAAAATATTTATTATATTATTTTACTGTTGTTACATTGAGTGGAAAATAAATACATTCGGCGTTAAAAATATAAAATAGAAGTTTTCATTGTTGTTACTTTCATAACAGAAAATGGAGTATTTATAACAGGTCACGTTGAATTCAATCAAGGCAACCTAAACAGATACATATTGAAATACCATATTCTGATAAAGCGTGATTTCTTATTTCTAAATCTGAATCGAAAGTTTGAGAGACGATACGTGCTAAAGATAACAAAAGAATTGACCGATATTTGAACGTGTGTTATCAATTCTTAAAAATTGCCACCAGAAAAGCTATCTGAACATTAGACACATTTCTTTCTTACAGTTCTGTAATACACACTGAATGCGGTTTGCGAATATTTGTATTTTAGCGCTGCTGAAGTGGCAAATATGGTCTACAAATGCGACCATTTGCCTGTGCGTTGACGGTTCTACGTCGACTGAGGTATATTCCCAACCAGACCTCCAATCTGACGTTATTGGTTACCTTGACAGCGGTGAATGTTTCTATGGATATCACATTGAAGGCAATGATTGGGTCACAGTTATTGATGCAGCAATGGTAATTCACTCTTAGACTGTTAATATATTGTACGTTCTGTATGTGTTCAGATGACCTTGTGTTATTGGCAGATAAAGTTATTTGCTTACGCCATACACTGCGTTAATGTCAAACTGCAGGTAGCGCAGCATATTTTTACGAAAATGTAGTTAATCAATCATTGTAACAATTAAACGGGTATTTAAGATGTTATTCAAAATATTCGATTTTACAACATTAATTATACTTTGTGTGGAAGTGTCGCAAATGAATATTATATGACGACCAATCGGAGTATATCATGCGGTTTTTTCATCTTGAACATATTAAAACTCTAAATGTTATGGTCACATGGGTAAATCAGTATGTTAATTACATTTTATTGCTTATATCACGACACGAGTAAACGAGACATTTTCTTGCTAGTTGTTTACGACACGCAAACGTTTTTTAATGTTTATTTGACAGGTATGTTCTGTTATGTTAATGAACTTTCGTGCACCCCGTTTTTGCCACGCGTGAACATATAACGAATTGTAAACTTATACATTTTATAACTTTTAAATCATCGATTAAATACCATGTCAGTACTAAACCAAAAGAAAACAACCTTTGTTTCATTATCATGTTTCCTAAAATACCTGGTGAAAATTAAGGTAATTTATATGTATCGCAAAAAACAAACATTTCGCACTGGATGTGTGCTCTTTGATTGGTCATATTTCAACTTGGTATATCAGTGGGGGAATGTTGGAGACTTCGCATACCTAGTTGTTATTAACCCATTTATGCCTCATGGACTCTCCCATCCTTCTAAATTGGATCAATTTTTTTTCCAAAATTACGGATGTCTATTGTATTTATTTTTATATTTAGAATATTTCTTACAGAAATTCCTGTAAGCAAACAGCGCAGACAATTCTGGGTCTACGCTTTTTGCCAAGGCCTTTTTTCTAGACGCTATACATAAATGTGTTAATCTTTCATATACGGTAACGTGTCTTTTCTTTTACGACAGTAGCAATATATCACGAAATATAATCTTCCCGCTGAGATCAGAGTCATAAGTTCAAATAAGGAATTATTTTTTAAAATTAATTTACTCGTTAAAAATACCAATTTAAACGAATGTTTAATATGGAATTAGACACCTTGAAACTAAGTACGATTTGCCGCAAAGCTAACTTTCCCAAGGAAGACATAGACCGTAATCATTTCTCCTCACGAGCCGCGTTTTTAACATTCAACATAGTCAACACACGTAACGCTTTTTAAACACGACAATTCATGACATGTTCTTGTAGACACAGCATAAGTCTTTTTTTCGGTATTTTTCTAGAACACTTAACGATGCCCGTTCAATTAGTGTCCTGTTCGTCAAATATTATTATAAAGATGGTGATTCCAGAGTTTTCTCATTGTTTTTCTTTACGCTTGCTTTTCTTGCTCTACCAGATTGGGGAGTAGCCCGTGTAGCTCTAGAGGTCAACAGCTGCGTTTTTTTTTATCGTTAACCCATCTATGCCTAGCGTCTAGAAAAAAGGCCTTGGCAAACTACGTAGACCCAGATGAGACGCCGCATGATGCTGCGTCTCATCAGGGTCTGCGCTGTTTGCTTAAAGGAATTTCTGTAAGAAATATTTTAAATATAGAAATAAATATACTAGACATTCCTAATTTTGTAAATACATTGATCTAGTTTAGAAGAATGGGAGAGTCCACTGGGCATAAATGGGTTAATGCCCACCTCCTCTTCAAAACAAGCTTCCATTATGAGTTCTTTGAGAACTTTGGGGGTGGGGGGGGGGCTTGAAGATGCTGACAAAGCCTGTGAGCCTGTGTCCCTAACCGTATATGCATTACGTCACAAAGTGGCCGCCGCTTGTAAGCAAAGTTCGTAAATGTCGATTTTAAGTGATCTTTTTTATATATTGTTATGTGTATGTTTGCGAAAATGACGTATTTATATGAGCATGAATCGAATGAGAAGGCGCGAACTGATGAGGACGAAGCCAAGTAGTAAGATTTTTCAGACATTTAGATTTTAAATTCCACACACACACACTGTTAAATCATGCTGTATTGTATGGTAAATCTATATAATGAACCGGTGTCATCCGACATTGAAATTTATTTTTTGAGTTTTTGTTTAAACGGTCTAAATTACTGACCGTTTAAAGAAAACATGTTGCAACTTACAACCTTAATAAAGAATAAGTCATGTTACACTTTAACACATACATGTACACGTGTTCTAATTTTATTCAGGAAATGTACATCAAACGGGGTTTCTTATCAACTTGCGACACGATGACGATTCCCAATCAAGATATACGTACGCTTTTTATAAACAAGTTTTATATAAGGAACACAAACGTACTTACATTTAAAGTTAATATTGTCATGTTAAAGAACACATTAACAATATTATCATTCACGTTCTGATTAAAAACTTGAAATACTCAAAATTTGGTAAGGGTATTTTCTATTACAAATAATTAGTGTTTAGACATACAATAACAAGTACCCATTTTCTTTATATTTCAGACGACAACCTAAAACTTCCGCAAGAAAAACAAGTGTTGGGAAATCTTGGTCAAGTCGTGCGAGGTGTTAGAGACAAACGGTTTCTATTAGGTCCTGTCCATAAGGAATAAATTTCAATAATAAGTAATTGTTATATAACTAGAATTTAAAGACGTTTCTTTTGTTAAATGTTTTTTTTAATTCACGTGTTATGGTGATCTATTAGACGCATACTAAGTTTGTCGAAATTTTACTGATTATTAGTAGCATACAATAAATAATGCTGGAACTTTATGTGATGTACTAAACCAAACCAAACGTATCGTTACCTCAAATAAGAATCGTTGCATGCACACAGTATATTTGTTTTTTTGTTGTAGTAGCACATTCGTTTGACGATATAACGACATGTGCGTTATTCAGATACGAGTAGTCTTAACCAAGCGCAGTGCAACTTCGATCTGTCCTCACTGTGTCTTAACCAAGCGCAGTGCAACTTCGATCTGTCCTCACTGTGTCTTAACCAAGCGCAGTGCAACTTCGATCTGTCCTCACTGTGTCTTAACCAAGCGCAGTGCAACTTCGATCTGTCCTCACTGTGTCTTAACCAAGCGCAGTGCAACTTCGATCTGTCCTCACTGTGTCTTAACCAAGCGCAGTGCAACTTCGATCTGTCCTCACTGTGTTCCTGGAGAAACGTCCATGGTAGCGATGACTTTGATTGGGTTCTGTACCAGTCCTCCACTCCAACGGACGATACTGGACCTGATAACGACCATACCTTGAGAAATGCGACAGGTGGATATTAGGTTTTATAAAAATACATCAACATAAAATGGTCATGCCGATTAAGAAGAGAACTGAGAAGTGATATTAAACATGCACCATGGCCATATAATGTTTGGCATGTTTTGGAAATAAGATTTCTTTTCTAAATATATCGGTTTGTTTCGATAAATGACCGTGTTAAAGGCACCATTGGTTGCCAATCGACGTAATTTTTCCATCTTTAATGTTACTTTTAACTTGAGCTAGGAATACTTTGTTATGCAAATAACTCGATGCAGCTTATTGTTTTGTGCTTGTTCTTTTCATTTATATTATAGGGAAGTATGTTTTCATTGAGTCAAGCGCACCGAGAAGTATGTTCGACTCAGCTTGGATATAGAGTCCGGTTATCGAGGCTACCGGCCATCTCGTACACTGTTTCCGGTTTTGGTACCACATGTATGGAACATCTACAGGCCGACTGGACGTTTACCAAGCGTCGGGGCCATTTGTTCCTGGACACCTGATGTGGTCACTGAAAGGGGACCAAGGCAATTCTTGGTTTCAAGCTCAGATTGCCCTTGAGTCCGTCCAAAATTATTCCGTAAGTGTGCGGTTTAGTTTAGGCGTGACGCGTGCGGCTAAGGTAACCAAGTATTGGCTTTTATAAAAAAAAAACTCTTTATGTACCAAAAATCATGAAACATTAATCAATTGTTGATAAATATATTATATTGTATGTTTATTGCAAAGAAATATGCAAGACTAGAAAACATTCCAAGATTGATCTTGTTTAACCCTTGAATAATTATAATGTATGGGGGTGTGCGATCAAACATTCGCATACGTAAAATTTATCAGCCTAGTTCAACTTCGTATCCGAACTTTATTCCCATGCTTAATCACTTGACACAACAACACACATCTGATTAACAGATAAAAACCAATAGGCACACATGTGTAATTGCAAATGAAGTTCAGAAACAGTACTTGAAAAACAAGTTCCTATATAAATACAATATATAATATTATATATAAAGTACTCAAACAGTACTTCTTACGAGCCAAATGATACTCTCAGACATACATAATTCGGCAACATAGACTTTGCATGAACCAACAGACCATCGCAAGTATTACCAACTAAGCACGATGAAAATGAAACCAAATTTAGCTATAGACATGAGAGTTTACACTTAAATGATTCTAGAAAGTATGTTATGCTTCCATATTGATTTGACGTGATTTGATACATTAAATGTTCGTATTTCTTTCAGATTATCATCGTGGGATTTGTTGGCAACGGTTACCTAGGAGATATCGCTGTTGATGACGTCAGCCTCTCCGATGGATACTGTGACGTCATACCACCTAGCGCATCAAGATCTGAAGTGTCTAACTCGACATTGGCCAGAGGTTTGTCGCCGTGTGTCTACTGTTTTTGTTTTACTTGGCCAGTGATAATATTGTTGTAAGCATTAGAATGTTGGTCATTTGGAAGAACATTTAGTTTGATTAAGTATAATGTAAATGAATATTCTTTATATATAGTAATGTAAAATGTAGTTGTTAAATATATCCATGACTTTCTAAATGTAGTTTTTGCTTGGAGCAGCTGTTAAAATCACTCACAAGTGTTAATCTATACTGCTTGTTTATTAACCTTTGTCAAAATCAATTATCGATATCTGTGTTTCAAAAAAAAGATCTGAAAAAAAAGAAACAGCTCTAAAACATCAAGACGCACATTTTCAGTTGACGGTGAATGGCATGCATGGTTGCATTGGGCAACGTGTGACGTCACATGCGGTGCGGGAACACAACTTAGAACGAGAGAATGCTATTTTCCACCCAGAGCTACGAAAGGAAATGCTTGCCAGGGAATCGCATCTGAATCCCGTACTTGTCATAACGAAATATGCCATGTTTGCCCTGGTATGCCAAACGTTTATTTTACGCGTTAATTCACTCATCGGTGTTTGGCGCATGCTATTACGTTGATTGTATACGTATGAAACACGAAGAATATAATGCTATCATCCGATAACAATACCTTAGTGCAATACAATTGATTAATCGTGGAACAGATAAATAGTATTTTATTAAAAATTAAAATTTTCTAAAATTATCACAATTTTGTGAAACACATGTTTATACTATCCAAACCCACGCCCATCAGAATTTAAAGAATTATATCAATTCTTTTGAAATTAACTGCGTTTACTTAACCGATAACTATTGTGTTCGTTAGTAATGCCTTTTTTACCAACATTTGGAAAACTAGAAACGACCACCAACAAGGCTCCCGCTGAAACGGCCACAGTGTGTTCCATTGTACAAAATGTCTTCTGTAGCAAACTCGATTCCATTTCATGCACGGGGGGTTTAAATTTCATCTGTGGGTCTGACGGAAATTTCTATCCAAACGAGTAAGTTGCTAAAGGTTTTAAGGGACTTGTTCACATTTTGACAAATAACCATTTTCAAAATTTTAAAAGGAATGTGTTCGTGATATTCAAGCACGCAAAATTACACTCCTAACTTAGAAAACTATTTATATATATATTTTTTTCTTAAATAATACCATCTTTTAACATGTCCCTTTTATTAGTATAAAAATTATAAATCACAATTGGAATCAATTGCAATATGAGAAAGAACACTTGAAAGCAATAAATCTAACGTGTTATAAATAATACTCAATGGTCTAGTCAAAACCTAGTTGAACCTAGTTAACATTGTCTTCAGGTGCGAAATTTCGAAAGCCATGTGTCATGACGCCACACTGACGATCCTTACCAACATAACCAAGTGCCAGGCAAACGTGGGTGGATATCTAGCATCGACCACCACCAAGGCTCCCGCTACAACGGACACAATGTGTTCCATTGTGCAAAATGTGTTCTGTAACTATAGCGATTCCATTTTATGCAATACGGGTTTCAACGTCCTCTGTGGGTCAGACGGAACGTATTATCCAAATCCGTAAGTTGTTTTAGGTTTTAAGGGACTTGTTCACAGTTTGACAAAATGACCATTTTCAAAATTTTAAAAGGAACGTGTTCGTGATATTCAAGCACGCAAAAAACACTTCTAATTTAGAAAACTATTTATATATATTTTCTTTCTTAAATAAGACCATCTTTTAACATGTCCCTTGTATTCATATTTTTAAATCATAATTCGCATCAATTGCAATATGAGAAGGAACAGATGAAAGCAATAAATCTGACATGTTATCAATAATACTTAAATGTCTAGTCAAAACCTTGTTGAAGCCCCTCGTCCTGTTCATGGTTGCCTGCCGTGGATGCCGTGCATTGAACTAGAACCAATTGAGATCATTACACTTTTGCGACTAAATAAATGAACTCAACCATTACTTAGCCAGTTCATAACATAATTAGGAAAGATAAGGTTCAAACATTGTAGCGCCTTTGGTGTACCGGTACACGGAATAGAACATCTATTAGGTGGCCAGACATGAAATTAAATATTATTTTGTTGATGAATGGGCATTAAGTGACAATAAACAACGACCGACATAAATATATTACTTTTGCAAAAATACGAGTGTGGATTACTTGCTGTACTTTCTCATTCTTACCATTGTCTTCAGGTGCGAAATTTCAAAAGCCAGGTGTCATGACGCCACACTGACGATCCTTACCAACATAACCAAGTGCCGGGCAAACGTGGGTGGAAATCTAGCAACGACCACCACCAAGGCTCCCGCTACAACGGACACAATGTGTCCCATTGTGCAAAATTTGTTCTGCAACAATGTCGATTCCATTTCATGCGTGAGGGGTCTCGACAACATCTGTGGGTCAGACGGACAGTATTATCCAAATCAGTAAGTTGTTTAAGGTTTTAAGGGATTTGTTCACAGTTTGACAAAATGACCATTTTCAAAATTTTAAAAGGAACGTGTTCGTGATATTCAAGCACGCAAAATAACACTTCTAACTTAGAAAACTATTTATATATATTTTCTTTCTTAAATAAGACCATCTTTTAACATGTCCCTTGTATTCATATCAAAATTTTTAAATCACAATTCGCATCAATTGCAATATGAGAAGGAACAGTTGAAAGTAATAAATCTGACATGTTATCAATAATACTTAAAGGTCTAGTCAAAACCTAGCTGAAGCCCCTCGTCCTTTTCATGGTTGCCTGCCGTGGATACCGTGCATTGAACTAGAACCAATTGAGATCATAACACTTTTGCGACTAAATAAATGAACTCAACCATGACTTAGCCAGTTCATAACATAATTAGGAAAGATAAGACTCAACCATTGTAGCGCCTTTGGTGAACCGATACGAGGAATTGACAACATCTGATTAAGTGGCCAGACATGAAATTAAATATTCATTCGTTGATAAATGAACATAAAGTAACAATTAACAACGACCAACATAAATATAATTCTTTTGCAAAAATACGAGTGTGGATTTCTTGCTGTACTTTCTAATTCTTACAATTGTCTTCAGGTGCGAAGTTTCGAAAGCCTGGTGTCATGACGCCACACTGACGATCCTTACCAACATAACCAAGTGCCAGGCAAACGTGGGTTGAGGAAAGTAGACGTTGTGATATGTATAATAAAGCTCTTTGATGCACACATGTTGTTGTCTCTGTTGTAACATGTATGCCAGTTGCATCAAGTGTTGCATTCTATGCCGCTGCTCACCCAGTGGTATACTAGGGCATGGGTAAATGTCATGCACATGTAATTATATGCAAGCTCAGTTGGTAGAGCCTGGACTACACACCCATAGCCCGGCCATATAACTTATGTAGAACAAGGTTATGAACTGCTTTCCACGACCATGGCCCGCCACTACTTCTGATTCAAGTAGAAAGTTGTCACTTACTGGCATAAGCGCGTACGCGTATAATTGCTTTAAAAGCTATCCCAAGAAAAGTGTGAGTTAGTATAATGACCGCCGTGAAGCGATTGAAATATTTCTGAAAAATGGCGAGAGGATTTCTCAATCTCAATCAAACAAAACATTGACTCAACAAATTATATACTCTTCGTCCCCGATGAGTTTTCAAATTCTTCAAGAAACAGCGAGACAATAAAAATCACAACTTCTATCAAAACTTGTATATAACTATACATTATTACAATTTGTGTTACTTTTTACAACTACATATTTAAAAGAAAATAGTTTCAAAACATTCTTTTTACAAAATGATTAAAAAGAATGTTGGACATTAGCTCACCCTTCAATTGTATGGATAAGGGGCGGATAAAATTTCTACAGAGATTTTGCCACCCTGGATAAAAGTTCTCCTTCGAATTGACTTCCCCAAACAAACGCTCGTCCGTATTATTTAAGACTCGGACAAAAGCTCAACCGGACCAGACGTCGCTGCTTATCACAACGGACAAATACATACAAGCTGCAAATATCCAATGCATGTAAAATTAAGTTGATATAAAGCCAGATAAAATTTCTATCATCTCAGTTGAATAACACTATAAACCGCACGTTTTTCACAAACAATTTGCACATGACGGAGAGGCGATTCATAACTTAGTCTTGACATACCGATACAGGCTTTTCAATACTTGGTCACATCGTTGTCCTCTTGTTAAATCGTATCCCCTCGTTCTTGTATGTATATCTCTAGTTCCATCAGCGAGTTGTCCTTCTAACGGCATGCAACAACAGACCCAAGTGGCGGATAAGTATATCCAAACAAGTGCTTGAACCAATTATACCAGGATTAACATTCATCGTTCATCAAAGCATTATCAGTAAATGTTGTTCGTGGAGATTGTTGGCGGAAATCTCTAGATTATAGGGACATTACTTGTCAATTTAGGAAAACGTGATTTGTCTTCGTACTGTGTGTGTGTGTGTGTGTGTGTGTGTGCGTGTGTGTGTGCGCGCGCGCGTGTGTGTGTGTGTGTGTGTGTGTGTGTGTGTGTGTGTGTGCGTGCGTGCGTGCGTGCGTGTGTGTGTGCGTGCGTGCGTGCGTGTGTGCGTGCGTGCGTGCGTGCGTGTGTGTGTGTGTGTGTGTGTGTTTAAGCTTAATAATGCCCTATATTTTGCACTTTTTACCTTATCTAGTACACTGTTGGCGGGAATCACGAGATTATATGGCCAAGTTTTGTAAGTTTGGGATAAAGGTAATATGTGTGTAAGAATTGAGATTTTTTTTCAGCTACATAATGTACTAATATTTTTTACTATTTACCGTAGATGTCAAATTTAATTTGTTTAAATAAGATTGTTCACAAATAAATTTATAAACAAATTATCGCTTGTAATCATAAAGCAAATTTCAATCGCGCTGGGACCATTTGATATTTCCAACAAATTTTACGATTTAGTTCTATATGCAAGAGAGTTTTTTTCCAGATTGGTTGTTAAATCACGGAATAGTTTAAGTTTGGAGTAGAAATTGTTTAAATACATGAAAAAAGCAGACCTTTTATCCTTACCGATCCCCAATTCCCACCCCAGAAAAAGTATGTCAAGGAAAGCTTTTGTCCGGGATAGTAACATAGTAACATCATAGGAGAGCTTTTATCTAGTCGGTTAAATTATTCTATAGCTTATGTCTGTGGGAGAACTTTTACCCATCCACTGAAAACCTATTGGTGAGCTGATGTCGGGGAATGCTTTTGTCCAGATGAAGAATGAGAGTGTTCAGTGGAGTTTGCACATGGATGGTGCTAATTAAATATTAATGTAAACCTTTGTGTACCTTTAATACGAGCATGAGTTCAATACAAACTCCATCAACTCCACAGGCACCAACCTATATTGCATAATATATTTAGTATACTATTGATAATTTCCCAATCGTTATTTTGAGGCCAAATGAAATGACGTGTTTGTATTAAAATCGATGAGATATCCATACACTGGTAAGAAACGATTACTGCAAAGCTATTTAAAAGTCTATTTTCCTGTGACTTGAAGATAAAGAAATCATTTTCCAGTAAATACCCGTCTTGTAGCATGGACTGCCTGGACCGTGTGTTCTAAAACGTAGATCATTCGCTTCAAATTGATTGAATAGAAAGTTTCTCGGAAATGTCAGAGTGTAGCACTCAAACATGCATCGGTGTGTACTATACATGATAATGTCAGTTGCTTATCATGCGGAGAGCAAACTTTAGTTTAAGAGTATTGTCTTAAAAACCACGGCTGAAATCATGTGTGTTTTTCGAAGTTTATGCGGTCCTTTCGGGCCAGAGGCTGCATTGGGTGAAGATCCGGAGTGTGCCCCAGCAGTTCTACATAATTTTCTCAAAAGACTCACGAAAGTAGGGACGAATTTTAAAATATAGCTACAATGTCCAGCTTCTTAGCTTTTACTGTAAATTATTGAATTTTGCTTTCGTCATATGCTGTTGGGGAAACCCTAGTGCCCAGAGGAAACCCACCTATGATGGCCACCTAACAAACTCACATGCGCCAGGAACGTGGATTGAACCCGGGTCGAAGAGCATGTACCAATAACTGCGCTAACCGGACAGCCTGAAGTCAATTATGACAAATTAAGCTTTTAATAGTTTCATAAAATCTTTCCGTTGAAATGGATTATTTCATCAATACACTGCAACCAAATCGATAATTATGTCTTATTTGTATTTGTTTTCAAGTTTAGGCCTTATTGCTATTTTGTACGCGAATCTCGTATGTGGATATCTTCAGCCAATAATACAAATACATATATCCATCGGATTTAACAGCCGTTTAGTTTATTAGAGCTTCGCTCGTTGAAAAGGGTTTTTTAATGCATTTGCGTAACGTGTCGTCCAAGATTAGCATGTACAGTCAGCAAAGGCTAATAAGAGGCGACACTTTTAGCTTTTATGATATATTTGTTTTAAAAAATAATTATCTTCTAAGCAAAAATCTACTTAAGGTGGACAGTGTTGCCCTGATAAGCCTATGTGGACTGCACAGGCTAATCTGGAACGACACTTTACGCAAGTGCATGAAACCATTAAACCGTATTGTCACAGAGCAACGCTAATGTTTCACTTTTCTTTTCACAGTAGCAACGACAAGGTCTATCCAAACAAATAGTACAACAACGCAAACTCTACCACCAAGTATGTTCGCGTTATTTGAAAAAAAAAAAATACAGTTATGGAGTCATTTCGACAGTTTTCCAATAACGTAATTTTTATGTAAAACAAAACGTTGAAATCTTTAATATTTTAACATCGATATTAACCCATCGATATATTTCTTACATATTTTGTAAATTTCTATAGATTCGTTGTTTTTTTTAATAATTTATTTGTAACCAGATTGCATCTATCAAATTTACCATACATTATTTTTAACTTAAATATCAATAATATTAGTAAAAAATATTGTTTCGCAGGAGGGTAAGCAAAAATAAACCATATGAACCAGTAGAGTAAAACATGTATACATGTTGGTCACGTTAATATAAATATTAATGTACAAATGATTACTATTTGTATTATAAAAGTGTTCTATAACGCTATAGGATCTTGTCACGTCTGTCGTGGGCCGCCGCAAGTCTGTGAACAATTGCATGTCCTTGAAGACTGTCCGGTCGACAAGCAGTATTGCATTAAGGAGCTTTCAAACCACCTAGGCGCTTTTCGAATAGTAAACAGAAGGAAGGAAACACATGCAAATGTTACGAGAAACATTCCCACGAATCCCAAAGGGCAAACAACTCTGCACTGTATCCATAGTTTTATACGGCATTAACATATTAAGAGTGAGAATTATACAGCATAAAGACTATTATGTTTTATTTCTGTATTCATTGGGAAATGAAAATAAATCTTATACAAAAGATCGGTTGGAGTTTTTTTTAATTTCCATACAGTATACAGTTTTAATTTACACCTGATTTTAGTTCTTTAAAGGGGCCTTTTCACGGTTTCGGTAAATTGACAAAAAACATTATTTCAGATTCTCAAACGTTCGTTGTATTTATGATATTTGTGAAGAAACAGTAATACTGAACATTTACCATTCTATAAAATATCCGTTATATGCATCTTTTGACGATTTAAAAACCTGAAAATTATAAAGCGTTGCAACGCGAAACGATTGAATAAATTGGAGAGTTTTGTTTTTGTCGTTATATTTTGTGATTCCACGAGGATTGCTTATATCAAGTATAAAATACATCAATCAATGTGTGAGCACGGATGGCCGAGTGGATTAAGCGATAGAGTTTTACTCTAGGTGTCAGTGGTTCGAGCCCAGTTTCAGGGTTACTATTTTTCTTTCTTTAATTTTATTATTGTTTTTCACTGGAGCTTTTTCGATCCAATGTTTCCATTTATCAATATAAAGCATTTAACGACAAACTTCAACACATGCCAAAATCTATGAAAAGTTCCATTTATGGTCTGATCCGGACAAAAACTAATATAACAATAAACTAAGGGCAGAGTATTGTCGAATATTTAAGTTAAAAATGGACCAGGTATTATATGCATAACTTCACGTCACAATGAAAAGTGAGTTCAAGAAGTGTGAGTGTTGACTATTGAAAAGCGTAGGAGAACCTCCAGGCAAGTTTTCTTCTACAGACAGAAGGGACAGACGGACAGACCTATACGGTGATTCCAGTGAAGCCTCATTTACTGAGTAACGATGATATACTGATACGGGAATAAAGGAGTCAAATGTACAAGACAATTTATTTGTGTTATAAACCAATAATCCACTTGATTTTGTCAGGATCTCATAAAATTGTCGCTCCTTTACATGTTGAAAAGTGGAAATAACTACATATTACATATTTGTCACGTTATGAGTTTATTTCGAAGTACTGTTTTCGTTTGTGTATCATTTATAAAGATGTTCATCTACTCTCTTATTCTGATTTCTGTGGAAAAAAAAAGTTAAGTTTTGTTGGTGTTTTAACCTTTAATGGAAAGAAAAACCTTTATTGCCTTTACATACTCTTTGATTATTTAGTTATATAACGTTGTATATATGTATATATGTTATAAAACCCAAAACATAAATCAAAGAAAAACGATGTACTGAGTTGTTTCATTATTTCTTCATATAGTATAAAAAAATAATGAAGCATTCACTGCAATACTAAATTAATGAATAATCTTATACAAGCCACTGTGCATATACATTTGCTTTCTTTTATTATCAATATAATGCCTATCAAAAACAAGATCTTTGTAGTAATTGGTGCACACGGAAACACACACACACACAAGCACACACGCACGCAAGCACCCCCCCCCCCCACACACACACAAACACGTTTTTATATTGTGTATTGCCAATCGTGGAAAGGATTGAGGTGCCGTTCATTGGTACAGTGTCAATTTTCATGTTGACTGAAAATGATTTGCCAGAAAAAGAAGACACATAACAAAGGGTATTAAAACAAATCATATCAACTGATAGCTATTATTTGTTTTAAAAATACATATTTGTGTAATACATTTTATTTTCTACTAATTACTCTGCACTAAAGACGAACTTCAAGACGTTAATGTCATAATAAGTTATTGACAAAAATATTGTATGAACACGCAAATTCGTTGAATTGATATCCCCGCCATTATACTTCTGGACACAAGATATGGCTCCGGACACACAAAAAAAGCATTTTTTTTCCAAAATACAAAGAGCAATTACTCCGTTATTATTCGATGGTGTAAAATGCCATTTGGATTGCATCATCCTCTTATCCATATATATACTCATGCCAAAATTCAATGAAATCCGCCAAAGCACTTCCAAGATATGGCTCCGGACACAAAAGTGCCGGACAGACGGAAGGACGGAAGGACGGACGGACAACGCCAAACAATATCCCTCCGCCTATGGCGGGGGATAATAAATGTGAGACATTTAAAATGGAAAGGCAATGATCAGTAGTGGTTAATAATCATTTAGTACCATAGTGAAATTTCGAACGATCAGGCATATCAGTCTTGAACGAAAATCTGGACTTTGATTTTGTTTAACTCTTTTCATGCATACATACATGTATCTATTATTGTTTAGGCGAATGGTCACCAGAGCTCCAGATAATTTTTTCAGCAGAGGGGTATTTCACTCATGAAATTTTTAATTGATGAGTAAAAATCAAACTCCGATAATTTTAATGAGTATTTATGTTCAAAAGATCAGAATTAATAATTAATTGTACATGTAGTGTTAACTCACTATAACAAGCAGTCATGTACACAACTAAGCAAACTTATGTTTTATTTAACAGTTTTTAGCTCACCTGTCACAAAGTGGCATGGTGAGCTTATGTGACTGTGTGATGTCCGGCGTCTGTTGTGTGTGCGTGCGTGTGTGCGTCCGTCCGTCAACAATTTGTTTGTGTAGACTGTAGAGGTCACAGTTTTTATCCAATCTTAATGAAATTTGGTCAGAATGTTTATCTTGATAAAATCTGGGTTGGGATTGTATTTGGGTCATCTGGGGTCAAAAACTAGGTCACGAGGTCAAATAATAGAAAAACCTTATGTAGACAATAGAAAAACCTTGTGTAGACAATAGAGGTCACAGTTTTCATTCAATCTGTATGAAATTTGGTCAGAATATTTATCTTGATGAAATCTGGGTTGGGATTGTATTTGGGTCATCTGGGGTAAAAAACTAGGTCGCTAGGTCAAATAATAGAAAAACCTTGTGTAGACAATTGAGGTCACAGTTTTCATCCAATCTTTATGAAATTTGGTCAGAATGTTTATCTCGATGAAATCTGGGTTGGGGTTGTATTTGGGTCATCTGGGGTCAAAAACTAGGTCACTATGTCAAATAATAGAAAAACCTTGTGAAGACAATAGAAAAACCTTGTGTAGACAATAGAGGTCACAGTTTTCATCCAATCTTTATGAAATTTGGTCAAAATGTTTATCCTGATGAAATCTGGGTTGGGATTGTATTTGGGTCATCTGGGGTAAAAAACTAGGTAACTAGGTCAAATAATAAAAAACCTTGTGTAGACAATAGAGGTCACAGTTTTCATCCCATCTTTATGAAATTTGGTCTGAATGTTTATCTTGATGAAATCTGGGTTGGGATTGAATTTGGGTCATCTGGGGTCAAAAACTAGGTCACTAGGTCAAATCATAAAAAAACCTTGAGTAGACAATAGAGGTCACAGCCTCCATAAGATCTTAATGAAATATGGTCAGAATGTTTGTCTTGTTATCCCCCGCCATAGGCCGAGGGATATTGTTTTGGCGTTGTCCGTCCGTCCGTCTTTCCATCCGTCCGTCTTTCCGTCCGTCCGGAGCCATATCTTGGAAGTGCTTTGGCGGATTTCATTGAAACTTGGTATGAGTATATATATATGGATAAGAGGATGATGCACGCCAAATGGCATTGTAAACCATTTGTAAATAACGGAGTTATTGCCCTTTGTATCTTGAAAAAATGCTTTTTGTGTGTGTCCGGAGCCATATCTTGGAAGTGCTCTGGCGGATTTCATTGAAACTTGGTATGAGTATATATATGGATAAGAGGCTGATGCACGCCAAATGACATTGTACACCATCTGTTAATTACGGAGTTATGGTCCTTTGTATCTTGAAAAAAAAGCTTTTTTTAGTGTCCAGTGGTTTTTTTGGATGAAATATTCGGCGTTATTCAGCCCCATTCCCCCATCTCTAGAGTATATATTTTTCCCCAAAATATGTAAAAAAATGTCCTCTCAGAAGTGTAATTCAATTTTAATCAATGCCTCATTTAACTTGCTTTGTACACCACACAAAATAGGCTTGGGGAAGCTACACTTGAGTCCCTGATAAGACTATGTCTGCACACGGAGAGACTTGGTGAAGAGGAGGTCACCAGGATAATTGACAAATTCGCAGAAAAGCAAAGAAATGTTGAACTGAACATAAACATAACATGTTGATAAAAAAAAAGAGTTGGAATAATGTTTTTGTCTTTATGTATGGTGAATTATTGTACAAAAACTTGATTTTGTTCTGTTACTTGCTAAGCATTGAAATTTCCCCTTTTTCCCCTTTTACGCGCATATTTCCCCCCCCCCCCTCAGGGGACCCGAGACCTTTCCCCCAACCTGAAAAAAACACTGATGTCAAATATAACCCTTTTGTATCAAGAAGCATATTGGCAGGGGATATCAATTCAACAAATTTGCTTGTTAAAATCTGGGTTGGGATTGAATTAGGTCATCTAGGGTCAAAAACTAGGTCACAGTCAAAGTTTAAAAAACCTTTTGTAGACAGTAGAGGTCACAGTTTTCATCCAATCTTTATGAAATTTGGCCATGATGTTAATCTTGATGAAATCTGGATTGGGATTGTATTTGGGTCATCTGGGGTCAAAAATTGGGTAACCGGGCCAATTCTAGTAAAACCTTGTGTAGATGAAAGATGTCACAGTTTTCATCACGTCTTAATGAAATTTTGTCAGAATGTATTAATTAATGAAATCTGGCTTGGGATTGTATATAGGTCTGATAGAATTTAAGTTGATGTAGCAAGGTTAGTCAGGTGAGCGATTCAGGGCCATCATGGCCCTCTTGTTCTATTTTTTGCCCTTTGTTTAAAGGCAGCCATTAATCTCTTTTTCAGTCTTGATTTGGCAAGCCACTTAATAAATCGACCATTTGTAACTGGCTCGCCATTACTACTCATATGAAAAACAAGCAAGCAGCATGTTTTCGCATTACATTTTGATTCAAGTGGATTTATTGATTGCATACTGGATTTCAATATATCTAACAGGTTAAACATGTGCTTAGTCACTTTTTCTGAATGGTAAGCGGATAGTATCCGTAAAACTTGTTTATTATATGTGCCTTTCGGCTGTCATTTAAAAAGTGATTGAAGAAAAAGGTTTTTCCATAGTGCCACACGAGATGAAGTGATAGTAAAAATTATATGATTGAAGTTGGGCGATTCGGGTTTTAGCGAATGTGATGTCAAATGTTTTCACCATAAGCGTATATCGATTCTCAACATTGCAGCGGGAAGCCCCTTGTGTAAACATCGGCCTTTATCGTGGGTCAAAATGAAATAATACCGTTCTGACTGAGGAGTAAATTAGGTAAGGAACCACAGTCTATACATAGATGGTGATTTCACTACGTTTTTACCAGTGTGGACACAAAGACGGGAGCCATTCATGTTTACATTAATTTAGATGCATGTATACGCGGCTTATACGCATTGAAATTGCATATGATGCGTAATCCGAATTTAGCTAGGAGTTGTTTTACTCAACAAAATTTAAATTAATGCGTATTTTCATTTTTTTCATGCGTATTTTACGCAAATACGCATCTTATCTGGCCCTCTGATGGTCACTTGCCTTTAACACAGATTATCAAACTTATGTTGATGGTGTACAGGTGCTTTCTCTGGAGTTTCAATATTTGATCACTTGGATTAACGAAAAAATCAAATCACTTTTCACTACACCCACGTAACTTATAGAGACCCTATCGGTAGAGTAATGACATGAGTAAATGTATACAGGTGTATTTTTACATGTATATAATACGACGTGTACAGGAATTCTAATATAATGTTCTTTTTACAGAATTTATAGGCATCCAATATTAATATATAAGTTTTTTCAATCAAATGAATTCTGGTTCTATTTTCGACATAGCAGTACATGGGGATAGCTAATGTCTATAAGGTATATATCGTCCGATCATCTCAATAGAGAATGGAAATATTGCACTAAACACCGTTATTGCGTCTCTCAACAAATTTATTACACTAACAAAGCTTGTTCAGTAAAAATGTTTCTTTCCATGTCCAAAATATAAGTACTTCATAGAGTTCTTTTTGTCCTTAAAAATCACTTATTCGATACATGATCTATTTGTCAACATATATTTAATTCTGATTTATTTAAACATATTTGGTTCGACTTCAGCGATGTCAAGCGGACATATTGGTTTACTACACATATTATGCACTACACTATAGACGCATGAATTTAACGTTTTACTTCTGCATTCCTGCGACTCGTATTGTTGATGCAAGACAAAGTCCCTAATCAGATTCCCGAATTTAGGGGTTTTAGAGTAAGAACTTGCCATTGAGTCTTTGACACTCAGTGATTCTTCAATTAAGCTATTATAATTCGCATGGCAAAGAAAAATCTGGATATCAAAAATAGGCTAGAAAAAAATGAAACAACGCCTGAAATGCAATGAGTCACATGATTTGTTTATGACAACATGAATATGTTCGCTCAAGACAGCAGTGTAGCTGCAAGTAATTTTTAATGGACTGTTTTTATGTTTTTTATGATTACCTAAAATATATTTTGTTCATTAAATAGATGAGCTTTTGAATATAGATCATTCTATTATAAATGATGTTTAATAAAATAAAATGAAATTAGAGATTCAATGATCAAATCAACATATAAGTTATTGATTTTTTCTTGAAAAACTGACGGGTTTAAACGATGAATAGTCTGTTACCTTCATTATGTTCTATATCTTCTTTCAACTTGAATGATGACATTTAAAAAGTTTCCTTTGTCTTGACAGGTATTTTAAACTTAAATCACTTGGTGTTTGACTTAAAATGTCAACAGCTGGTAGAAGCCTTTGTGTAATGCACCGTTAGGCGAGAATAGACAATCAATTTGAAAAACGTATGCACTTAAAATAATCATTACATAAGTGGATGAAGATTCGATTATTGAAGATTAAAATAGTTCCAACGTACTAAATACACTCTGTGAGGGTTGGAATTTGCTTTTCGTGTTTTTTCATCTCTGCCGTTACTGAAAAAATCGAACGAAAATATATTGCAGTGACGCATTTGTTTTGTTAAGCGAAGTCGAATAATAGGGCATTGTCAATGACACATGAATTGCCGTTTCCTTTGCATACAAACTAAAATAGGAGTACGATAAAAGCTATTAGAACCATCACATTAACATTAACAAAATACCTTTTTCTATGAAAACCCGACATTTGTCGCATTTGTTTGGGAACACAATGGTTTTAAATGGCTATATTTAGATCGTTATTGTTTACATTAGAATCTGTATGAAAAAGTAGTGTTTGTTTTACAAATGACATGTTGATAGGAATGTAAACATTTATCAACGGAATATTAGGCGCTGAAGAGAGTCTGCTAGTCTGGTTTCTCACTCGACATTTTAGAAAAACAACAACAAATCACATACATATATTCTTTAAAATAAATTTACAGTTCGTGCAGATATTGTTTGTGTCTAACACTTTGTAATGATGTAAGTTCATTTATAAAACAATTTAAAAACAATTTATAACCATTTACCTGGTACCTTGTGTTTGTAAATGGATAATCAACACGATTTTAACAAGAATCCAGATTTATCTAATCTTCATGAATGGCCAATCCCACACAATGCAATTGGCAATGCCGCGTATGAAACCCGCTACCATCGGATTTATATATGCACGAAGAAGCTTTGCTAATGGATTTTTTCGTTTACAGTTTTGAGTATAATGGAAGCAATTAAACCCTTACTGGTTCTGGTTCTATCGATTCGTGAATGACCACAAATGTTGCGAGACTACATCGATGACTTTAATCCGTATAAAAGGGACCGCAGATATGTTAAACAATCATATCGAATTCATTTATGAACAATGATCTGAAGTGAATCTGATACACAGACAAAAATGCATTTGGCGGCTATGATATTGTCCATCTGGTTGCTCTTGGTGGATAATTGTTTAACGTTTTACGTAGAAGAAATAGAAATCGGGAAGCCTGACTTACATGGATCGGTAATCCTCCAAACTGTTGCAATAAATGAGTTGATATGTGCGCGGTTATGTGAACGAAAAGCAACATGTGCAGGTTTTGCCATCAACGTAGATACTCACACGTGTGTCCTTAGTAACAATATGACGGAGGCGACATTTAGAACGGACGTGGCAGGATGGCAACAATGGAGGACATTCAAGGTTATGTTTATTACGTTCTTTATTGTTTGGTCGTGGTGCGTCATAAATATTGTGTTTTTACAAATATTCTTAAAATCAATTAGTTGTACTTGATAGGTCGATGATTTAGTGTATGACATTTCTCATGTAATTGATATCTTCAGCAGTTTTTGCTTGGTGATGTTTCAATACAAAGCAACATTTAACTGATAACCTACTCTGTTCTTATAACTGACACAAGAGAGAGTATTCCTTTGGTTAAAGAGCATTAAAACTTAAACCTTTTTTTTTTTTAAGACGCGATGCAGTACTGGAATGCCGAGGTTCCGTAATTCGTGTTATTTCGTGTCATCAACTCAACGTAACTGGACTGAGGCAAGGACGAGCTGCGAGCGACACGGCGGCCACCTGGCTGTTGTAAACGACGCAGAAGAATACACGTTCCTTGTTCAAATGATTAAAACAAGTGATTGGTTTAGCTTCCCCGTATATTGGCTAGGAGGCTATAGGCCTGCTAACAGTCTCGCATGTAAATGGGTGAACAGCGATGACTGGGCGTTTGTAAAGTTGCAACAAACCATATCATTGAGTAACGAAGAGATTTGTCTCTCGATCCAAAAGGATCTTGGGTATTTTTCGCATTTGACCGATGAAGACCGACGGTGGATATTTGTCTCGTGTAACAATACCTTAAATTACATATGCGAGATTTAAAGTTATTGTCTGTTTGGACATGATTACACCAATTGCATCTCTCTATAGAAAGACACATTTGACGTTGAAAAGCAATTTATTTGCATCAAAAGCCAAATGTTTATTGAGACGCTTTCGAGTCATTTCCCTTAGTAGGACCACTAATGTGCGTCTGTTCAAAAACTTTATAAAAGCTCCCACAATGGTGATCGAACTCTTGATTCCAATCGCTATGCAGACTCCAGAGCGACCTTTAATATTCGAGTTTATATGTCCAGTCAGAGCGTTGTTGAAACCGATTAATTTACTTTATTACGTGTTGTATTAAAAAGTAAAAAAGGAATTGGCATTAATACATTTGTCTGAATAATATGTACACGCCATGCATAAGGTAGTTATTGTTAAAACAGCTTTAAGGACAATCTTATTAAATAAGTGCTCTTGTGAACATTAATTATGATTTCACTTTTTTGAAAGTCTGTCTTATATTTGTGTGCAGGCTGAATATTTCCCACATAACTGTAATGGGTTTTAGCAAGTAGAATATTAAACGTTTAGTTTAAATAACGTTTGAAGTGTTGCAAGTGAAAGTGTGAAAAAATTTGGACGGTCAATTTGTATCTATATGATTAGACATTTGAATCGCATATCATTACACTGTAAACGTCTATTTTGCTTAGGTTGTATTGTGAGCTTTATTTTCAACACACTAATTTTGTTCTGATAATTGTTAAATGTGCATTTCGACTGTTAATACAGGTTTCATATTAATCAAAATAAGATTATATTTTTAAAGTGGTTGTTCAAAACGTACGTCTTTGTTATAAGGACCCAGGGAAATATTTTTATAATAGTAACATGTTGTCCCAGTAACATGTTATTTACTGGGAACGCAAAGAAATCAGTAGAAGACGTAAAATGCAATACCGCCGATATATACCTCTTATTGTTTACACAGTCTCTTTACAAGAATATAAACCCCATAATCGGAAGAAAATTATTGTTCTTGATAAACAGAAAATATAGAAATTAATAGATATTTATAATATTGCATATTTGGCATTGGCAATCATTGTTGCAAAAATAGAAACTGTCATGCATCACAAGAAATGAGAGAACATGCAAATTAGTATTTAGACGACTAGCAGTTCATGCTTATATTGATTTGGTATAAATTAATGAATGCATATACCTTACATTTAAAACAGAAATAAAATAAAAAGATACCCAAAAAGCTGTTTTGATGAGTTTTGCAAATGTCTGTGTAAGAGCATTCAGTCTTTGATCCACTAGTATATAGATATGTTTATTTTTGTGACAAAAAAATCATTTTCTGTAATATAGTTACAAATTATTTATACGAAATTCAGATAGTTGTCGAATATAAAATATCTTTTTATCTTTTTTTTCCAATTGTACAAATGTAAATCGAGCCGTCTCGAAAAACCCAGGCATTCTCATTTGATTTGTGTATGCATAAAGTGCAAAAGATGTTTGTATTTTCATGTTTTCTTGGATACGCGTGTATGCGTGTTGTCTGTTGTTGTTTTTGTAGTTGACTAGTTGTAGATGCATTAAATAAACTTTCCGTTCTGATATTTTGTGTTTAAATGTGATTAAAAAGTGTTTGTTTGAATGTCCATTTTAAGCTGTTGAACGTGCACACATATAAACGACACATTTTTGGCCTAATATGTTTGCTCACCTGATAACAAAGTACACACGTGTATGCTTTTACCTTTATTCAGAGACCATCTTCGTCGTCAAAAAATGAAAACTAAATGACGTTTTCTCTGAAACCATTTAAGTATATTTCATCCAAACATGGCAGGAATTTTCTTATATTGTCTCTAGGATAGTCAGATTACAATTTATATAATCATTCCATTTGTAATGAGCGCTTTTATTTCAAAAGTATTTCCCGCTAATATTCCCTAAATTATGCTTTAGTTAACTTCCACACATTATTTTTATTCTTGAAAACATAGCTCTTTTTTGCGCATCTTGCATTATTGGAAACTAAGATCAAATGTTTGAATGCACTGCCTTACTATTAATATAATTTCACATAAATATTTATTGATTGACCCTTCCTAACGTTTCGTCAAAAACACATATCTTTTAAAACATGGCTATATTAAAACCTTGTCTTAAGGTAGCGCACCTCTAATGGGCACATATCCAAATATAATTTAATTAATTATTTTCTTAATCAGCATCATTTCACTGAACTACATGCACATATGTAGGTAGGCTTTCCATGCTTTAAAAAAAAATATACCGATGTTTTCAAAACGACCCTCACGCTCGGCTGTTGTCCAGTTTATTTTCACCCCTGGGGTATATAAAAGTTCCATAATTCATTCAGATTTCCAAATATGGGCATGCAGTTGGTGTGTACAGATGCAGTAAAGGTGTTTAAAGTTTAAACAAGATGAAATAAGTATTCTTTTACAGACATTTATTTTTTACAATTTTTAATCTACGGAATAGCGCCATGAAATGTAAGTGATTTCAGCCAAGTAAAAATTGGGTCGGTTAAAAAGAAAGTGTCATAAAATTCAAAATAGTATCATTTAAGTTATATTTTAAACATTTTTTTTTATAGAAACATTATATACAGCAAAAATACAAAGAAATAGACAGATTTACCGTTTACTTTTTGAAATAAAAATAAAATTGCAACATGCATCATTCGTATTTTCAGCAGTAAATTACCCAATTTAGTCATAACGTTGTTTTAATTTTAAAAATTGAAGGATGTTCTTACAATTTTCAACATATTTGACAATAAACATAGCTTATATGCTATATTAAATCAAATTACGTTAGAAAAGAAATAAAACGCGTCGCAAAAAGTATGCGATGTCGGCAGGATTCGAACCTGCGCAGGAAGATCCCAAAAGATTTTTAGTCCATCGCCTTAACCACTCGACCACGACAACTTCACATCAGTGCAACCTTAAATTAGATATCCATAAGTAAACAGGTAAAAAGGCTCGTAGATCTTTAAAGAAATCGCGAAATCGTATTTTTCAGATGATAATTGGATCAAAGTCAATATTTATAGTAAAAATAATGTATTCTAAATGAATTAGGTAAACACATATCAAAATTCGAAGTTTGAAAAAAATAAAATGCATCTCTCGGAAATAACCGATCATTTAAGATCGGCAATGATCGTAAAATAAATCGCGGGAAATCATTAGAGGTGCGCTACCTTAAACCACAGGCTGGACTTTACCTAATGTCACCCACATGTCCTTTTTTTTATCTTCACTTATTCTGATGATGTTTAATTTGCTTTATCTCACACACCCAATAAGTTATTTTCCGTTTCAGCGTTGGGTGTTCTAAATAGGAACTGCTTTGTTTAAAACGTGTATAATATATATTATTAGACAACTTTTATTTTTCTAGATGCTATGTTTACTTCAAGCTTGTTTTTTAATGTTTAACTTCAAAATTAATCAAGTATTAAAATTTGTAAATAGGTTGATTTTCATCCAATTATATATATAAACTGAACGCTACCGACCAGTACCTGTGTAAGTTGTAACGTCCTAAATGAATACATCCGAGCTAGAAATAGATTCTTCTTGAAAAGAAATTAGTTGGACATGGTGGCATATTAAATGTTATATTAAGAAGTTGCTCTTTTTTATACAACTTTTCTTATCACTTTGCACTTTCAGATCACACATGAGCCGTAAAAATTCTTATTTGGATGTATCTCACCTACTGGAAGTTGATGGTGCTGTGTGTTGTTGTTTTTTTTGCTTTCACAAACATAGCAGTTATATTATTATATCAAAATAATATCATTTGGTCAAGGTTATCTTCAATAATAAGGTAAGACATGTAACCTGAAACTTCTAAAAAACTTTGATTTGACTATTAAACGTTCGAGTTAAGACATCAAAATAATTTAAGCTCCTTATAAGAAGAAGGATACAGCTGATTTCATTTCAATATTTTAATTGACATTTATTTCCATCTCGATACATATTAATAATTGAAAGCAATCACACAAACACACTGTCTTAAGCAGTTACGGGTATATTTGCTTTTCTTTTTCCGCTTTCTACTCGTCATTATCTATTTAAAAACCTACTAAATAATGAACAAAATATGTCAAATACACATAATAAAACAGGTTTTATATACATCATATTAGAAAACAATACGTGTTAACTAGTGGGTCATTGAATATGATATGTTTTTTTTTGCAGAAATGCTTATTGACCCTGGTGTAACAGATTTTGATTGTTGTTGGGGTTTTTCTCCCAGGGAATATCAGATAGTATGCTTTGGTTTTCTACTCATTAATTAGTTTATAACATCACTTTATTAAGCGCGGCAATCGTTAACTATCAAGATTATACGTGCGTGTTTTGTTTACACGATTACCTGGGTGCGTTGTGTAATTTAAGTAATTTATATTGCTGCCTTTCGGCTGCGTTTCAACAATTATTGTTTCAAAGAAACGGTAATGAACTCCAGCTTTCTGTAACCAACACATTACGCTAGGAAAACCGGGCTTTCGATAATGCTATACTTATAATCGTCGTTCGACGACCACTTCCTCCACCAATGAAATGTTGTTTATTGTTAGAGTATGTACTTTTTAAAATCACTTATTTTAGGGATATTACTTTGAACTGAGTATCTGTTAACAGCTTAAGCATATTGTAGTATCGCTCAGAACAACTTGCGAGGAAGCATTATTAATGAATATTTGTCATTAAATGTGTTAATATAATTAACGTACTGGAACCTTTATTGGTTCTGGTAATATTTGTTTTTGAATGATATACCACATGGCCGACTTACCTTGATATAAAAGGTACAACGCCGAGGTCAAACATTCACATCGAATTCCTTTATGAATAATAATTTAAGTGAAACGGTAATACGGTCAAACATTCTCTTTGCGATACTGATATTTTGCCTCTGGATGCTCTTGGCGGAAATGTGTTCAATGAGTAAATGAAACAATGAAACCTTATTTACACGGATAAAAAAATCTTAAAACTCTTGTAATGAGTAAATTGAGATGTGATGTGTTGTGAAAGAAATATAGCATGTGGCGGTTTTGCACTCAACGTAGATATTCGCACTCGCACGAATGGCTTGGTAAAAATATCACGGAAATGACGTTCAGAAAAGACGTTGCAGGACGTCAACAGAAAAGGACGTATGATGTAAGACGTGAATCGGTCATCTTTTAATGTTATGTTGGGTTTGTAATGTTAACAAGTGGTAATTAAAAGCATTTCGTTACATTTGAAGTTAAAACATTATTCAGCATTAAAGTTGTACATTCGATTTGCAATTGTATCCGATATTTCTGTCTATAAAGGGGGTTAACTATGTCAAAATATACAACAGAGTCAAAGGAAATAAATCAACTGAATCTGACCTTACTGAGAATTCCGAATTGTATGTTCGGATCTTTGTTTGTTGTGAAATAAAAACGTTCGAATAATATAAGTAATTTAAAACAAATGGGTTTATTCCTTTGTTGTTGTTGTATTTCTTTTGATTTTGCGGTCAAGGATAACCCATGAAAAAGCAAGCACTTATTTCCAATGGGGTCCTTTGGTTTGCTGAAGAGACAGCAAGCAGAAGAGACAGTATTGGGATACAAGGAATCCGGGTGCAAAGTGCAAGCACTTGTTTCCAATGGGGTCCTTTGGGTTTGCTGAAGAGACAGCAAGCAGAAGAGACAGTATTGGGATACAAGGAATCCGGGTGCAAAGTGCAAGCACTTGTTTCCAATGGGGTCCTTTGGGTTTGCCGAAGAGACAGCTAGCAAAAGAGACAGTATTGAGATACAAGGAATCCGGGTGCGATACCCTAGCTCTTTGCGAAATAGATCCCTTAGTTCTTTTACGTGGTCAGTGTATAGCACCGATACACGCGAGAATTACCTGGGTTTCATACCAGTACATCTCTAGTATGGTGGGAAACACTTGAAGAAGCATTTCTGAAAAGTGCAAATAAATTTCAAAATACAAAACAGAGAAATGTACACTATAGCTTTTCATTAAAAGACATTTTAATCGAAAAAATAAATTAATTAAGACACCGATGCAAATATGAAAGCTTGCGTTTTATAAAATATTTAAGTAGACAAACGTTAGAAATGATTAAAATGAACAAAGAATACCAAGGGGTTTAAATTGTGATTGAATTGAATAGAAGTCAGTACCAATTGTAAACATGAGCGGAATCAGACCAGCATGAAAGGTACGCCGGTCAAACTGTTTGTTCAAGTTATTAATATACATGTAAATGGTTGTCAAATCGACTGTGTGATTCTTGAGGACGACGTTCCCGCCAATTGCTGATATTTCAAACAATAAAATAACTATTATATTAATGGATTACATGTTAAAAAATCGTAACATTTTTAATGTACCTGCTAAAGGCATCAAATCAACATTTTCACAGCCAATTTTTTATCCCCTAAACACTATGCGTTAGAATTCCTTCGATAGTGTCGAAATAAGGGGTGAGCATTTAAGGCCGTGAAATTTTAAGTCGGAGAAGAACATTGGTAAATATAATTGTTTAAATTCTCATGGTGCAAGTGTCATCGAATACTTGATAAATAGTGAACATTCTTTTAATACCGTAGATAACTTTACTTTTTTACAAGATTTTGTACACATATGCGTAATTTTCCTTTAGGTTGGACTGAAGAGATTTTAATCCATATACTTAAAAAGGGTGGTAAATATCCATATTGAACGATGGCTTGATTGCCTTAAATGATCATAAATTGAAATGGATATGAAAGGTGCGGCACTTACTATCTGAATATGGATTTAACCATGTATGGTCTAACAATTCACAAAACAATTAAGTTATTGTTTGTCTTTGTTCAAACAGAGTGTTATCGACGAATACTAACACGCGTGGACACGAGATATTAATGATGCTAGAGTACCAATTGTATATAAAGCACTAAAAGCAATCTGTCCCTTTGACTCATATTTAGAGAAGCTTAAGTAAGAAAAGCGATTACGAAATTACGCATATGTGTACATAACTGGAAAATTCAGACTGACAGATATGTTGGATTGGAAAAAAAACTTACGATTCTTCCAACTATTTGACAGCAATGAGGTAGAAGATTAATTCCACTTGCTGTTGAAATGTTCTAACTTTTTCCCATATTGGAGAACACTTGATTAACATAATTATAAAGTCAAACCAAGTACATGTATGTACAAACTCAAACAATTATTAACTACTCAAAATAAAACTAATTTGTTCGAATTACGAAAGTTCATTTCAGAAGCACCCACGATTTGCCAACGTTTCAGCAATGATAATGTACGATAATTATATATGTTTAACTTTAAATTAAATACATTCTAATACTATGTTATATGCTGTATGTAACATGATTTGTATATTGTATATGCTGATATAGATATTGCATTCCCATTAAGAATACTTTAATTTCGGTATTGTCCCGATTCTAATTAACTATGTGATTGTGATCCTAATTGTGTATGTTGTGTTCCTTCAAAATTAAAGTCATGTAGATATTTTACTCATTGTATGTTATATGTTGCTTTATACATTGCAATTACACTAAGATGAATTATCAATATTTTTAATTGCTTTTTTTATTTGTTAGTCTGTAAGAGTTCGATTAATTTTAACATGTTTGAGTGATTCCAATTATATCTATGTATATATTGTTTTCAAAGACTATTAAAAGTGGACTTTGTTGGAACTTATCTTCGAGAACGTTACAGTAATTACATTTTCTGTTATCATACGGTGTCTTTTCAGGCTTGTGTCGTCCCCCTGTTTCGACTTCAAGTCTGTGAGCAGATACTCTTTATTGCGTAAACTTGAATCTAAATTTTGTAATATTTACAACATTGAGATAAGGGCAAAACCTAAAATTTCCGTTTATGCAGTGTTACCCATTGTCATTTCTTGTAACTCGGTTATCCATTTCTGACGTATATAACAGATATGCATTGTTTTAAAATGGATGTAAAAAAATTAACGTCTCCTACTCCCTGAAAATAACATGCCTCACCGAAACCTAGAGTATTTAATTTATGTTAAACAGATTTTATTCAAGAATAGTATGCGGGATAAAGTTCAAGATCATGTTATAACATATTATAAAGAATTTTAATATATTTTACATCATCAGATTGTAATATTTTTAACAAATATTTAAAAACATTAACAATCCGTTTATTTGTTAGGGGTTTACGCCCAATGCCCCGTTAATGAAATTATTTGGTGTTTTATATCGGACACCAAGAACCTGTTTACAATAACGTAGGTGCAAACATTGTTATCATGTGATATACAACAATTTTAAATGCCTGTAAAGTTAATCCATTACTATATAATAATATTTTGCGAAGTCCACTTTCTATAGTTACGTGATTTGTACTATGATTTTTTAAAACAACAGAAACTCTAAAGTTTACGCGTAATACAATTATGTTCTGTTCTTTTCTGAAACTTATAAATAACAAATGCCTATTCCAGCATGGCTTAGCTAGTGTTAACAATGTCTGACGATCGTTTATCTATCTAGGGAATATAACTGTGCCATAGTCTGTCGGATATTTAGACAATTTGTTTGTATGTTTCGCGTGATTAGAAGACAGAATTCTAACCAGTCTTGTCAATCATATTAAATTCATCGTCATGTTAGATGATTTAATAAGAGGCAAAATTGTTAACGATGTAATAAGCAATACAATTAAGATAATTTCGAACTCGTATTTTGAGTAAATCCGCTTCCGCATATTAAATTACTCATTACAAAACCGTTTCTATATTAATGCATCTGCAGAAATCGTATCAAAACACGGGATAGGAATGCGAACTGCATCTGCAAGAAAAAGTACCAGAACATCGGATCGGGATAAATACTGCATGTACAGGAAACGTACCAGAACACGGGATTCGGATGCGAGAACCGCATTATACCCCAATCAGCAATTTAAATGAAAGCCATTACTACATACGCCGTTGCAAAGGAAAAATAATATCCATGAATAAAAGAATAACGTAACATTATTAAAGCAATGATCATACTAAGCTTACTGAGAAAAAAAAACACGAATGGTAGAATTGCACATTATTGAATTAAATTTATCGTTGAATATTTCTATATTATACTATACTATATTAAATCTTATTTAATATCTAGCGTCTAACCAGAGTTAATTATCTGCTAGTTAGTAATCATTGTAATCTTCATGTATAGTAACAAATACAAAGTAGTCTGAGTGTTTAACACTTAACATATTGTTGCCATATAATTGTCGGTGAAAATCGCTACTGATATCAATCATGCATGTTCAAAACCAGCTTTTATTAAACGAGAAAAAGGTACATTTAAATAAAATCACATCGAATGAGTCACATGGAAGATATTGGCATACGGATAGCTGCAGGTAATAAACTCATCTTTAGATATACAGTTTGTGTTTCCATTAATTTGCATTGAGATCGTTGTATGCTGGCCCCAGTTCTACTAAAAACAACATATATACGATTGGTCCAAATGAGGTCAAGAACATGGCCTTTACAGTGTGGGGTCATAGCCATTTGATCGTATTTGTCCCATGTGTATGTTATTGCTTGTGTATATCGTGCGTAACTTTAACTTTGAGAGGTGTTGACTTAATACAAATAACTATTATCATGAACAAAAATGCGCGGGCTTAATTGTGTGCATTTGTTTTCCTAAATCAGTTTAGTTATGGCCTTTATTTGAGAAAATATAACATTTGTGAACGTAGTTTAAAAATAACTCGACATAGAAATATAAGAGTATTGAAAAAATGTAAGTGTATTTGAAGCGTATGAACGTTTGTACCTTCATATTTCTTTGAGCTATCATTACGATAACATTTTAATACCTCTTTATCATCGCAAAACGACATATATCGGCATATTGCATGTACCTTCAATATATGACTGTACTTTACAGCGATTAAATGTATATACATTGTTGTACATATGTATAAGCACTAGCACATTAAGTATGTACAACTATTCAATAGGATTGTATGACAATCAGAAGGTTGTGGTGGAATTAATGCCCTTCGTGCGTCTATTTTAGTATCATTTTAATTGCAGTCAAATATATTTGATATAACGCAACACAAGTATTTTTGATTTCATGAAGGATAAATATTTAGAAACAAATGTAAGATACGATTCT